>NC_051083.1:13057997-13225734 GCF_004664715.2 Peromyscus leucopus | reverse complement strand
GTACAAAACATGCTACAACAAGAGCCTTTCTTTATCTACCATCTTTTCAGACTGTTTACATGGAAAACCCTTGTCTTAGTCAGTTTTCTACTGCTGCAAAGAGACACCATGACCAAGGCAACTCTTATAAGAGAAGTCTTTCAATTAGGGCTGGCTTACAGTTCAGAGGTTTAGTCCATGGTCATCATGACAGGAAGCATGGCAGCGTGCAGGCAGACATGGTGCTGAAGAAGGAGCTGAGAGCTACATCCTGATGCATAGGCAGCAGCAATGGTAAGCCAGTGGGATTGGCTTGGGCTTCTGAAAGCCCGAAGGCCAGCCCCAGGGACACACCTCATCCAACAAAGCTATACCTCTAATCTTTTGGGTAGCACCATTCTCTGCTGACCGAGCATTCAAGTACATGAGCCTCCAGGGGCCATTCTTGTTCAAACCACCATAACCGCTAATATTTGGGTTGAACTATTTTTCAGTCTTTGTTAGCTGCCCATGTGCATCTTCCCGACAGCAACCCAGGAGAAATGTTAACCTTCTAACTAGGTCATGTGTTTATACTCTGGCCAATGGGACAAAAACAGGACAGGGGGTGTGTCTCCAGGCATCATCCGGTCTTACAAAATCCGGTCTTGAGTGGAATCACACCTGCATGGCAGCATTTTCCTAGCTTGTTCAAGGCCCTGAGTCCTATCTCCAACACTGCAAAACTGATTTTTTTTCCCTAAAGAAACTCAGTCCTTATGAGATACACTTATGTGTATCTGAGGACTGAGTGCTGGTGATCAGAGAGGCAGAGTGGCTGGTGGTTACAGGGACTGGTAGCAGGAGCCAGGGCTGTGGGGAGCTAGTGTTTAATGGGCACAGAGGTTTAGTTTTACAGGCTGCCAAGAGTTCTGAGGGATGACCACAAACCTCCTGAATGTATTTACTACCACGGACCTGGAGACCAGGCTGGAGAGCTGGTTCAGCACGTAAGAGCGTTTGCTGCTCTTCTAGCATACCCAAGTTCAATTCCCAGCACCCAGTTCAGGCAGCTCACAACTGTCTGTAATTTCAGCTTCAGAGGATTCCACACCCTCTTCTGGTCTCCATAGGGCATTCCACATATATGGCAGACATTGACACAGACACATAAACATAAATGAAAATAAAATTGTTAGTGGTTAAGATGGTGAAGTTTATGTTTGTTTGTTTTTAACCACAATAAAAGAATGGTAGAGGGTGCTGGGAAATGGCCTGCACCTCGCCCATTCTTTTGTTTTTAATCATTCCATTCATCTCACAGCCTTCAGTTGTGGGGATTGTGGGGCAAAAGGCACTGGCCTTTGCAAGGCAGTGCTTGGAGCTTGAAGGATCTGGAAACCCTGAGGATGTCTAGTTCTGGACTGTCACCAAAACTCATTTTCCCAGATGTAGTCCCTGGGGAGGGGAAGCGGCGTTCCCCGATGTTCACCCGGAGAAACCAGCCTTCTCTCTCCAGGTCAGCAGTTGGACTTGGGGCTGCTGCTCTGGGGGAGCTCTTCCTGACCCTGGAGAAACCTCGGAAGGAAGATGCCCAGGGCAGTCCCTCAGAGCTCCTGTGAACTTGACCTTCTCGACTGGCTCCGATCCCAACCGAGCATCCAGCATAGCTAACCAGCCTGACTTCACACTGGCGAGGTGGGAGGTGCTTTCAAGGACAAACAGTGACCTGATAGCTGCAAGTGAAGATCACAAGCAAGTAGTGATTTCCAGAAGCCAAAGAGAAGCTTTCAGAGGCTGACTTCATCCCTATTTGGACAGGAAGTCCTTTCCTCGGCCACACCACCCCGCAACTGCTACCCACTAATTTCTTGCCCAACACTTCTCTCTGGGGATTCATTCAGTGTGTCCATCATCCTCTCTGGTCATCATCTTTTGGGCAGGTGTCCTATCCCCCAATTTCTCTTCGTTTTTTTTAGCTGCTCGTATGTTGCTGTGGCAAATGCCGGACAGAAACACTCCTGAGGGATATGATCTATGTCAGCCCAGAGTTTTGGAGACCCAATCCTGGTGGGTAAGATATGTATTGGTCTCTTGTGCTGGTGCTGTGGCAAAACCTACTGACCAGCGCAGCTTAAGGGAGGCCTATCTGGGTTCACAGTTGGAGCATACAGTCCACCATACTGAGGAGGTCAAGGCGGCAGGAGCTAACACAGCCAGCCATATGGTCTCCAGTGTCAGGAAGAAGGGGAAGATATTCATCTTTCGGTTGGCTTTCTCCTTCAGCTTTCCTCTTGGAAACCCAGCCCACAGAATGACACTGTCCACATTTAGAGCGGGTGTTCCCATCTCTATTAACCTAATTTTGATAATCCTTCACCGGCATGCCCAGAGATTTGTTTCCATGGTGATTTGAAATCCTGTTAAGTTGATGATGAAGATCAGACATCAAGGAAAGGAATGGTGGAGCTCGTGGCCATTGGAGCATATGGCAGAGCACCACTGTGAACCAGGAAGCCGAGGGTGGCTGGAACGAGCTACGACCTTTACAGTCCCACTCCCCTGATGACCTACCACCAGCCAGACCCTACCACATACAAGTTCCACCGGCCCCCAAAATAGCACCCCCAGTTTGGAGCCGACATTCGGAAACACAAGCCTGTGGGGGATGTTTCCTATTCAAGGCAGGACGCCTCCAGTGATACTATTGTGAATTTCAGGGAAACGGGGCCAGCCTCTTGACCTTTGTCGTGTCATTCCCCAGCACCACACCTGGCACACAGCAAAGGCTCTAGAAAGGTCTCTCATTAATCATGGCTGCAGATAATCTGGGGGCCTTTGCTAGCACATAAGAAAAAAGGAACCCAAAAACAGTCTTTCATGCCTGGTCCCCCGATAGCAACCTCCTGGTCCATTTTGAAGGCCTGTGGCTATAGCTTCAAGATTATGGCCACCCTTCTTGGTAAAGGGTAGTGATATAAGTTTTGCAGTGATGAGACAAAATTTCTCCTGTCGTAGTTTATAAGCACTCCATCTGCTTTTGCCGTCAGTGTGACAGCCCAGCTGCTCACTGCCACCTCCACCCTGCACTGACATTCAGCTGCAGTGCATGGCTACGACAGCTGTATCGCTTGCTAAAATATTGAAATGCTCCTGTCACCACAGAGTAAATAGCCACTGGCCCAGGCCTCTCGAGGATCCCCACCTGCCATCCTCGCCACCCTTGGCCCGTTCCCTGATGCCCCACAAGCTCCTCCTTTCCAATCCAAGGCATTATTCTGAATGACCCATATCCATGTGTGACTGTCGCTCAGCAGGGACACCCCCCCCCCAACACACACACACCTTCCTCTTCCTCAGGCTGAAGAACAATGACTTCAGCAACTTGTCCCTCCCCTCAGAGACAGGAATTCGATGCCAGTGGCCTCTGGCAGATGTGCAAGTTCTCTGCCAGTCACAGGCTGGGGTTGAGGATTGCAAGCTGTTTAACCCTGAGACGAGAGGTAAAGCCACTCACCGGGGATGGCTGGGGATCAGACATCCAGAATGAAGCTAAGAGGCTAAAACCTGGTCTGTGAAACCATCGGGAGCTAGGTGGCAGCTGGGCTGAATTCAGCTGGAGCCAGAACTGAGCAGATGCCAGAGAGAAGCCAAGTTCAAGGCAAAGTATGAGGTCAAAGTCAGCCATGGCAAGAGGTATGCTATTCTGGGTTACCGGGTCCTAGTCCCAAGCCTGGAAGGTGAAGTGACAAGGCAGCACGGGTTCTAGAAGCCAAACAAAGGTCCATGGGAAGGTCCAAGAGAGACTGAGTGCGGACATGAAGTAAGATGGCAAGAGATGCTGGGTGGCTAGAAGCAGACAGGAAGAAGAAACCTTTAAACAACTTCCTTGCATTTCTTCCTCAGCCTGAGGCCTTGAGACTGTCCTTTCCCTTTCTTCTTCGTTTCTACCAAAGAACCCACGTGGTTACTATCCAGGTATCATCAGGCTCCCTGAGCCCTGCCAGCATCCTTGTGGACAAAAAGAGATGCCAGGCAAAACAATCTCTCACAAACCTTCACCCCTACATTCCCTCCAGGCCCTAGGGGTGATGGGCCAGAACCTGGTAAGGCTGTGTCTTCCTTTGATACAAATGAACAAGAGTTTAAAGAACACTTCTCTGCCTGGTAATGTGCTCATCAAGTGGAGGGATACACACTTGCTCATCGGTCCAGGGCTCTTCTTGAACTCACTGGGACTGACATCTAGCATGGCCTTTGGAGCCTCCCCTCCAACCCACACAACCAGGAGACCAGCCTTGCCCATCAGACGTTACCACCACCACCCCAGATGCCAACAGTGAGCTCCCTACAAAGATCACTTATCTTGAAGAAAGACCATAAAGCACATCAGAACCCCCAGAAGCAGAAAGAAATAATTGAGAAGAACCGCACACTGAAAAGCAACTTAAAAACTAAACATGAGAGCTTGCAAGCTGGCTCCATGGGCAAGTGCGCTTGCCACCAGGCTTGACAACTGTAACCATTCCCTAGAACCCACTGACCGAGAGACTCCAGCAAGTTGTCTTATCTCCACAAGCATGCAGTGCACTTGTGTGTCCCCCTACACACACACACACACACTAAACAAATAAGTGTTAAAAAATAGGAAAAGTAAGGGGAAATGGTGTAATTATAGTATAATCTCAAAAAAATTTAAGTTCTTTTTAAAACCAGGGCTTGAGCAATGGCTCAGAAGTTAAGAGCACAAAGTGCTCTTGGAGAGGATCCAGGTTCAGTTCCCAGCACCAGCTGGTGCCTCACAACCATCCATAACTCCAGCTTCAGGGGTCTAATGACTTCTGACCTTACGGCACACCAGCACTCATGTGCACAACTACACACACACACACACACACACACACACACACACACACACACACTGTAAAAAAAAAAAGAAATAAGACACCAAATGACAGGAAGTTACCAAGTAGATATGTGTAGGCTGTGCATCACTCTGGAAGGAATACTTGGAGTGTTACCAGCACCCTCTTCCACACGCCCTTACTCACTGACAAGTCTTCAAGTCTTGGCGCCTGCTTGCAAGGACAGTACACTGTTAGTAATGGGTAAGAGCCCCTCCCTGAAGTTGACTGGTCCAGGACTGGACTCCTGGCCAAACAAAGCCAATGAAAGCCTACCCCAGGATGCCGGGATTCAACATGGTCACCTCTTACCCCAGTAGCTGGAGCACAAGTCATTGTACAGTCTGTCAATGGCCGACACAGAAGAGAGGAGAAGAACCAACAGGAAGAGGAGAGAGACGTTCCTAGGCTCCTAGTGTCCCGAGCCCTGAGGCTGCCAGCGTTCTACCCGGTGCCAGTTTCTCTTACAAACAGGGGGAGTGCTTGGAGGTCATTTTCTTTTAAGTTCTTTGGGGTTGAGTCTTTTCCCTTGCAACAAGAAACACTGAAAAGTAAGCCTTAGACTTTCACCTAAACGCCTGTTTAGCTCTCCATCTTCACCATCCACTGGTGGCAAGTCCCCTTCCCTGTAGAGTCAGGGTTGCAGGCACAGTCCTCAGTGATCCATGGAGACCAGTGGCAGCGACAGGGGTCTGACGGCTGCTGATTGCTGCAGAACAGGCACAGGCATAGACTGACCAGTTATTTTCTCAAGAGGCCTCCAGAGTCTTCAGTGGCTCCAAGCCAACAGCCCTAGTGTTCGTCTTGTGTCCTGGATGGCTGCGAGAAGCGAGGAATAGGCATGGGCTCGGGGCTCCACTCATACAACAGGAGCCTATGTTTGGGTAGGACAATCAAACAGCTGGAGTCGCAGGCCAAAGCGCCTTCAGTCCTGGCACGGAGGCCCTATTGAGTTATGCCCCCGCCACAGGCACACGAGGGGGTCTGCTGTTGCGCAGGAGCTCTTTGATTGCCAGAGCTTGGTGACATCACAGAAAGCCATCAGCACTTGGCTCCAGACATTTCCCGAGAAATGGGATCCTGTCCCAGCAGAGCGGCACGCTGACATTTGAAGAGCCAAGGAACACATCCCAGCTCGAAGCAATGCACAGACGTTGTCTGCAAAAACACTCACGAATCCTTCAGAAATGTCAGCGCCTGGTCAGAAGCAGAGGGGCCCTACGTGTTCTGTTACCATTCCTTGGGGACAGTACAATGCAGCAGCGGGGAGTGGGGGAGGGGGAGGGAGTGGGGCAGCACATTTGCCTTTTGCCTTCACAAACAGTATGTTTTCCAGGGCCACATAAAGAGACCCTATCTCAAAAGGCCAAACAAAGGCCCAGAGGTGGTGGCACACACCTTTAATCCCAGCACCCTGGAGGCAGAGCCTGGTGGATCTGAGTTCAAGGCCAACCTGGTCTACAGAGAGAGTTCCAGGATAGCCAGAGATATACAGAGAAACCCTGTCTTGAAAAACAAAACAAACAAACAAACAAAAAAGATCAAAGGAAAAACAGGTCAGAGTGCAAAATTTAAACTAGGTACAATTACGCTGTGTTACAATCTAAAGGTTTCTAGAAGCTATAGCGGTCCACTACACTATCCCATTGTTTATATTTCTCTCCTTGTTTATTTAATGAGTACACACATGAAGCTGTTTGATGTTAGTTTTTGTATCTGTGTTATTGTATGGGTTGAGACTTATTTTATGTATACAATGAAAAATGCCCCCTCTATCTTAATCTGGTTCTAACTAGAGTCCCTACACATGCTCATTTTTGTAGAACTAATTTATGCAAGCAGTAATAAATAGAAACACATATTTCCTTTATATGTGTGTATGTGATCTATGGGTGTAGGTACATGCACCTATACACGGATGCTACAAAAAGATGTTGAGCATCCTGCTCTCTAACTCTCTGACTTAGACAAGGTGTCTCAGTGAACCTGAGGCTCCCTGTCTGAAAGACTGGCTGGCCTGGACACTCTAGAATCTATCTGCCTCAGCCCATGTAGCACTGAAATTACAGGCATGCACAGCATGGCAGACTTTTTTTTATGCAAGACCTGGGGATTTGAACTGAGGTTTTCATGCGTGCCTAGCTGAAGGCACTTTTACCCAGTGAACCATCTCTCCAGCTTCATCTATTCTTAGATCTCATCCCAGTTTACATACTACACAGTACTGTCATGCACTTATTTATTTGGGGAATTTCATTGTTTTATATAACAATCTACCTTCAGGACTTTCCCAACCAAACACAGGGCTTCTTCATCTTTTTTTTTTTTCTCAAGCACAGATGTTTCTAGAGTGTAGACATGGTTCGTTTAGCCCACTTCTTCCTGGTGGCGATCTCAGTTGGTTCCAACACCAGTGGGTGTTGTTCCGCTCGTGCAGAGGACTGATCATGCCTATGGCACCAAGTCTCCGCCTCGCTCTTGCCCTTTGCCCCTTTCCTTGGTCTGCTCCACTCACTAAAGAAGCCACTGGGTTTCCTTGCCATTTCACCACAGAACTTATTTAGCAGATGATGTAAGCAGCAGCCTTTAAAAGCACTTCAAGTTTCTGTTTCTTCTTCTTCTTCGGTTTTTTGAAACAGGCTTCCTGGAACTCACTCTGTAGACCAGGATGACCTGGAACTCATAGAGATCCGCCTATCTCTGCCTCCCAGGTGCTGGGATTAAAGGTGTGTGCCACCACCGCCCGGCTTTGTTTCAATCAACCAGACCACCCAATCCCACTCAATCACCCAGAAGCAATAACAGTGCCTGGCATGGCGGCACACACCTGTAGTCCCAGAACTTTGGGAGCAGAGGCAGGTGGCTGAGTTTGACACCACTCTGGTCTACATTGTAAGTTCTAGGTCAACTGAGTCCAAGGGATTCGAGTCCAGGATGGTGGAACAAAGGCATGGCAGCAGGAAAACTGAGAGTTCACATCTCAGAGGGTGACTCCCCTCCTCCAAGGCCACACCTCCTAATCCTTCCCAAACAGTTCCCCAAACTAGGAACCAAGTATTCAAACCTGTGAGCCTGTGGGGGACATTCTCATTCAAACCGGCAAGTTGGTTGCTAGTAGCAATAGCTGACTGTTGTATAACATGATGCGTTTGCAAGGTGTTATCGATTCCCAGCAGAGGGATCGCTACAACAGGGAGTACGCCCATTTGAAATTTTAACAGACACTACTAGGTTCAGAACATTTTTTTGCTTTGGAAAAAGTTTAGATTATGAGTGTTTTACTTATGCACTACTTCTGTGCCAGTCTAGGGAACTTAGTGAGACTCTATCAAAATAAATGAACGTTGTGATGGAGTTAAGTGGCTGAGTGCTTTGCAGAGTCATGCCCAGCAGAAAGCAACTTTGACAAACCATGGACTACAAATACGATGATCATCCCAGGTGATTACAGGGGAGCTGAAAAATTCCTGTGACCTACTGTCACCAGAGTGTAGGACGTTCCCCGTGTGGCTGTGATACTGTGTCAACAAACTTGCTGTGCTGCTTGCTAGTAAATGCCTGTTAGGGGCTTATGCATTTACCATACTATATTTTTGATCATTAGAGGGTAGTCCTTCTACTTATTAAAAAAAAATAGTCACTGGGTGGTGGTGGCGCACACCTTTAATCCCAGCACTCGGGAGGCAGAGGCAGGCAGATCTCTGTGAGTGTGAGGCCAGCCTGGTCTACAGAGCGAGTTCTAGGACAACCAAGGCTGTTACACAGAGAAACCCTGTCTTGAAAAACCAAAAAAAGGCTTATGTAAAGCTGTCTGCCCCATCATGCCAACAGCAGTCTCATGCCCCCCCCCATTTTACAGCTTTGTTAAATTGCATCAGATTGACCTGAACCATTTACATTCATGAGCACTCTCTGATGTTCACCAAATGATGTAATCACATAACGATGTGATTTCCTAGTCTGTGTCCCATCATGAAGTGACATGTGGCTGTACTGAGCACTTTTCTTGGGGCAGGGCTTTCTGGGTTGGGATCTCAGCTATGGTGATTTGAATGAACATGGTGTCTATAGCCTCATATGTTTGGATGAAGGGAGTGGAACTGTTTGAAAGGAGTTCGGAGGTGTGGCCTTGTTGGAGGAAGTGTGTCACTGGGAGTGAGCTTTGAGGATTCAAAAGCCCACACCAGGCCCAGTCTCTCTCTCTCTCTCTCTCTCTCTCTCTCTCTCTCTCTCTCTCTCTCTCTCCTCTCTCCCTTTCTCTCTCTCTCTTTCTCTCTCTCTCTTTCTCTCTCTCCCTGTTGCCTGTAGATCAGGACCAAAGCTCTTAGCTATTGCTTCCATGCCATGCTTGTCTGCTTCCCACCATGCTTTCTGCTGTAATGTTTGTGGACTAGCCCTTGGAAACTGTAAGTAAGCCTTCAATGAAATGCTTCCTTTTCTAAGAATTGCCTTGGTCATGGTGTCTGTCCACAGCAATAGAACACTGACTAAGATACCAGCACAAACAGATAATTATTTGTACAAGATACACACACACACATGAATGAATGGCATATATCATAGAGATGATATCTACCCATAATCCCTGCTTAAGGGTAAGTTAAGGTCTATGTATAGTACCCATGACACAGCCTCCTTGGCCAGGACAGCATACCTGACCAGGCTAGAACTCGTCTCTTACCTAGAGATCAGATCTCTTTTGAGATTTTGAACAAAGGACTTGAGATCAGAGGATGCTGGGCTCCACAGTGGTCAGAGCAGTTTACAGAGCTGATGCTGCCATTTGGCCAACATGTATCACGTGCTATCAGACAAATGAGCCACAGAAGAGTGGGTGAGGGGAGACAGGGCTCAATAGTCACCTAGCTGTCATCACAGCGTGTGAACATGGGCCCTCAACCAGGAAGAGACCCAGGGAGCTCAGCCCCCACGAACATCTTTCCAGGGCTCAGTTCCTACCTCAATGATCCCTAACAATTTTGGTGCAGTTGGGTTTTACAGTTATTTATATAGGTGGAAGTACATTTGGAGAGGTCAGCCTCGGGTGTTGCTCCTGAGGCTCTCTTTCACACACATGTGCAGTTAAACATATATGTTCATCTGCAGACTTGCATACCCTCACATACACTAAAGAAATAAAAGCAGGGCTGAAGATACATCTGAATGATTAAGAGCTCTCCAGGATCCCTCAGTAGTGGAACTACAAGCAAGCACCACCATGCTGGACTCTATGTGGGTGACTGGGATGGGAATCTGTCCCCCATGATTGTGCAGCCAGCATTTTATGGACTGCCCTATCTTTCTAGTCCCCTGAGGTTGAGTTTCTTGAGGGACCCTGTGTCCTATCTCCCTCCTGTTTCCTTGAGATAATTTAAATACATTTATAAGCCTTGATATTGAGTGTCCTAAAGCAAAGGATTGTTGTATCAACTGTTGAAAGAGAGAGAGAGAGAGAAAGAAAGAGAGAGAGAGAGAGAGAGAGAGAGAGAAGAGAGAGAAAGAAGAAGAAAAGAAAGAAAGAAAGAAAGAAAGAAAGGAAAAGAAAAGAAAGAAAGAAAGAAAGAAAGAAAGAAAAAGAAAGAAAGAAAGCATTTTCATCTTGTATGGCATAGTTCTGCTTTCAAGACTTTTGTGGTTGGGCGGGGGTGAGACTCAGTGGCGGATCACTTGCCTGGTACACCAGGGGCCCTGAGTTCCCTCTCCAGCATTGAAAACAAAACAAAACACAGCCAAGAGTGTTGTGGTAGCCATCACCCTGGAGAAAGGAAAATTAGAGAATTTGGGGGCTCAGCCAAGGTCACCCTTGACCACAGAGAGCAAAGCTTGGCTGCCAGCTGGAGATGTCTGCCGCCAAGCAGGCCTCCCCCTCCCCACTTTCTGTCTGCAGGCCAAACCCTCATATGAGCATGCTCAGAATCAAGCACTGAGCCATCAAGTGCTGGCCAGTTCCTGAGAGGGGGTGATCGATATTGGCTAGGGTAGCAGCCCGTAGATGGTCTCAAATGACCTCTCTGGCTGCTACCAGCACCCCGCCTTCCCATTCACACAGCCCCCCGGAGATGTTCCCTAGTCACCCAGGCCTGCTTCTTCATAGAGTGCCTTCACTGAAGGAAAGGCTGGTACCTTAAAAGAAAATGAGAGCCTAGGTCTCCCAAAGAGACACACTTGTACATCCTGCAGTGGCCGAGCCATCTCTCTGGGGACAGATACAACTGTAAATTCTAGCCACATACCTATTACCCCTCACCACAGTTTAGCCCAGAAGTGGACAAAAGAAGGCTGCTGTCCCCTTCTCTCCCTTCTCATCCTACCCATCCGGGTACCCCCTCTCTCTCTCAGCAACCTGCAGTCCCCCTTCACCCCCAGGCCTCAAGCAGCCTCAAGTGCCCCCTCCAAAACTAAAATTCGAATGTCCAAGTGCAGAGAGCCAGGCTTGGGATGCGGGCCGCCGGGAGACTGGAATGGCTTCTTACATGAAGGCAGGCAGGGGCCAGCATCCGCCTTGCACAAAATGCCCCACAGTGTCCTCCTAGGTTCTAGAGACTTCCCTGTGCACTGACTGCAGGGGAGGGAAGCAGAAACTAAATCCACCAGGAGGGTAGGGAACTGGCTGCCCATCCCCCCTTCCTCTGCCTCCCTCCCACCCTCCCACCCCTCCCCGACAACTCACTTTTTATCTCGCCAATTACAGTTTTAAGCATTTAGGGTGTTGCTGTTTTAGTTTTAAAATTTGTTAGGCTCAATTTATGCCACTTAGTAAAACCTCCATTCCAAACGAGGCCAAATGAGAACTAAAACACTGCGAGCAATAAAATGTGGGCATTTCATTTAGGCTGGGTTGGCTTTCTGGTTATGTAAATGGTACAGAAAGGAGAATTCAGGGGGAATCTGGCTCCCTCGGGCCTGGCCTGTCTCCTGGCTAGCAGCATGAGCTGTTCCCAGGTGAGCCCCTGGAGGTCTGGCAGCTGGCTCAGGCCGGCCTTCTCCCCAGCTGCTCAGATCTGGAAGAGCAGGATCCTGGGTGGCTGCCTCTGAAGCTGTGCCCTCGCTGACTCCCAGCTAATGGTTGGGGCCAGCCAGCCACCCAGCACAATGCGGCCAATGCTCCTGCTGCATGGCCTGCAGCACCCTGGCAGACCCTGCTTCCGCTGGTGTCAGCCACCGACCACCACCACACAATGTCGGATAAATAGATGTCGAACTGAGCTAGCTGTGACCAGGAAAGCAAAGGGAAAATACACGCGCCATGCTGTTACCATGTGATGCTTGAAAACATGCCCCCTTTTCCAATGACTGTGCCTCCGTGACCTGCCTCAGGGGGTGCCCATCAGGGTAAAAGGTGGGGCAGAAGAGGAGAAAGAGGAGGAGAAACTCGAGCTACTAATTAGACTTCTGGTGTTAAGGGAGGCAGCTGCCAAGCAGGTCCGAGAAGTTTCTCGCTGATGGGAACTGGGTCCTCCCCAGGGGCCCTCTGGAGGTGACAGCTGGAGTTCCCAGGTTGGCACTGAAGGCCTCGAACCTAACTGGGGAGACTAAGGCAGCAGTGACGGCCATGTCGATGAGGCAATGACCGAAGGCCGGCATGCCGCTTGCCAAGCAATTTGGCTTGTCCTTGTGCTGACAATCAAGGCTGGGTGTCTGGCAGGCGGTGGGGAGTCTATATGCAGAGGGACACGGAGGGCTCCCCCTGGCAGAGAGCCACAGTCCCTGGGAACAAAGAACAGACACAGGGCCTTGGAAGTGGCTTTTGTAGGCACAGGTATTAAACGGGCTTGGGGGGGGGGGAGTGATGGGCCAAGGTGGTCTGAGGTGGGAGGCAAGTGTGGGATGCAGAAGAAAGTGTATATGGAAGGCTGAGGTTGGGGATGTCCCCTCAGGGTTTTGTTTTCTTTTAAATTTAAAATTCTTTTAAAAATTTATTACTCTGTGTGTGTGTGTGTGTGTGTGTGTGTGTGTGTGTGTGTGTGTGTGTATAGGCAGTAGTAAAAGAACAAAGCTTGAGAGGGTCAGTTCTCTCCTTCCACTATGTGGGCCCCAGGGGTCATCAGGCTTATTGGCAAGAACCATTCCCCACTGGGCCATATCAAGCAGCCGTCTGTTTTCTTTTTTTCAGTACTGGAATAGGAACCCAGGACCTCACACATGCTAGGTGAACGGCCTACCACTGAACAATTGCCTCAGATTATTGGAATAGCCTCTCAAAGCAAGTGAACATAGTGTACAGTAGATATGTACAGTGGTAGAAACTTCTGGAACAATTTAAGGGAAACTGGACTAATCCTCCAGAGACTATAATCAAATGGCATCGGCACTCTTTCTGGTTTCTGGGATGGAATTCACAACCAAAGGACATGCTACTCTCTGTCAGAACCTAGGCTCTCTGGAAGCAGACACTAAAGGATTTGGGGCTAAAGGGAGGTTGAGAGGCCTGTGAAAGGGAGGAGGGAGCAAAGTCAGACTGGGTATGGTGAGGAGTGAGGTGTGGAGTGAGCTGAGATGCAGGCCCCACTGAGGCTCCACTAACCTACAGGAGAAAGCTCTGGAATGTCCAGAAAAGGTCAGTTTCTGAGCCAAAATGGTGAAGCCTTTGTAACAGTGACCACCCCAGGAGAGTATGACCTTGGGCAAAGTGTTCTGAGCAGCCGAGGCTGCCCTTGACTGCCTGACAGCTGGAAGCTGCCTGCAGATGGCAAGGCCCACAGCTGGCCTTCCTCCACAAAAGGGAACCCCGGGCTGTGATCCTCTGAGTCAGCCACATCCTCGGTGTCTAGGGTTTTAGCACATCTGGACAGAAGAGAAGTCTCTTTCCTCTCCTCTGGGCCTGCTCACCGCTCACTGTTCCTCTGGAAGCTGGTGTGTCTGGAACCCAGCCTGACCTGAGCCCTACCCTGGTGGTTTTGATTTGCTAAATTACCCAAGGCCCAGGAAGGAGAACCCTGCTCTGATTTCGCCCTTGTGCGATTCTCCCCCACTCTGGCACAGGCTCCAAGTAACCAGCAGCCATCACAGCTTGCCCCTGCAGGAGGCCTGGTACTTATGGCTTTCTGCAGCACTGGTCATTAGCCTTTATTGTGTCACCCGCCAGGACACTGGGCAGCCCAGGACCAGCTACAGTTAAATAGGACAAACCAATCAGGACCACAAAGCAGCCACCACTTGGTCCATCAGCTGTGACCGAAGTGGTCCTCACGGGGCCCCCAGCTCAGTCCCCTTCCTCCCCAGCTTTTCCTGCAGCTGTAACTAGTTTTACAGCCACACAGCCTCACCCCCAGAGAATCCAGAGGTGCCCCCCAACTTCCACTCAGGTGCACTGGTGGCATAGTGCGTGCGTTCTCCAGACACACGCTCCTGGTTTACTGAAACACAACTTCTCTCTCCCTGAGCTAATGCTAAGGGTCCTGAAGAGCAAAATCGGACGGAGCAATGGAGGGTTGAGCTAACTAAACATTCTGGGCAAAATCTCAGCCCTGGTTTCTCCTTTAAAGTCATTCCCAATTTCCCGGTTACACGGCCCTCCGCGTCTAGCCAGTATGGCTACCTCCTTGCTCCAAATGATGGTGTAGAACAATGGGAACAGCCAGGAGCTACTTCCGCTTGTATAACAGTGCAAGAGAATGTGCAGAGCCAGCCTCTACTCCTAGCTGGGGGAGAAGCTGGGGTGCGCCAGGTAAAAGAGAACAGCCAGCCTCAGATACACGCCCGCACACACGCAGGGAGCTCTGTTGGAGCTGTCCAACCCACTCTTGCTGGTGATTTGGCTTGGTAAGAAGCTTTGGGCTTCTGGGGGTGGTGTCCCGAAGCCCTCCTGCAGGCCTACTTAACCCCCATTACAACCATTCCTAACATACTTTTCACCTTGGGCAAATAGCGAAAATTGGAATTTTTACTTGCTGATCAAATATTTACCCAGTGAGCGGCCACTCTGGCGGTGCTTGCCTTCTCCACATTTGTATTCGATGAATTAGCATTTTATTATTGCCCCGCCCCCACCTCCCTGGGTGAGGATTGGAAGATGACCAAAGGTAGCGCGCTCTGGAAGTTCTTCATAAGAAGGGCTTCCACTCAGTCTCCCACCTACCACACCCGTACTCCCACCCCCGACCCCTACCCTTGCAAATATCTCATCAGACATTGTTTGTTTGTTTGTTTGTTTGTTTGTTTGCTTTTCAAGACAGGGTTTCTTTGTGTAGCCCTGGCTGTCCTGGACCTCACTCTGTAGCCCAGGCTGGCCTCGAACTCACAGAGATCCACCTGCCTCTGCCTCCCAAGTGCCGGGATTAAAGGTGTGTGAGAACCCAGATCATCAGACATTTTAAAACATTGTTTTGTAAGGTAGGGATGCTGGTTGCTTCTAAAGAACAAGGACAACTCTCTGGCCTTCTCATGGTCACGCCACCAACCTCACAATCCATTATCTGGGAAACTGAGTACAAGGCTAAGATCATTATGCCTAAACATATAAATCTGAGTAAATCAAGGCACCTCAGTGAATTGCAGTTCCCTTGTCACGTGACCTTCATCAGCCGGTTTGTTGAAAAGATCTAAAGAAATCTTAATGGTAGTAGTGACAAACCTATAAAACACAAAGCTGAATGTAGTTGTCTAAGAATAGAAACTACAGCTGTTTTCAAACTCGACCCCAACTATTTGATACTCTTTGTGTTAGAATTGGGGTCTATGTCCCCCAGAACCTGAGTGGGATCACGATTGCTTCAACCCACAGCATGCTATAGGGCTGTGTGAGGGCATGTGACTGCCGAGGCGAGCGGAACAAAGGCAGTGTCCCTCTAGTTCTCTCGGGATGTCTGTTATCGTGGAAACTCCAGGCAATGGTACATCCCCAGAACACTAACCAGGTGACTGGAGCCATCTTGTACCCTCCAGCCCTTACACAACCACCGATTCAGATGGCGTGAGAGCAGGAGAGCAGCAGCTCATCTGAGCCCTGCTTAAACTCCTGACCCACGGATCTCTGTGCCTAATAAAATGGGTGTGGCTTTATGCGGCCATGTTTAGGGTAGCTGGTCATACAACAGTAACAACTGAAATAAAGCTACTGGCTGTGGCACCCGATTAATACGTACAAGTTTTATGTTTTTATGTGTCAGCTTGAAATAAATTTGCAGAAAACAGAAAGCAAAGCGTACTCTTTGGTTTCGGAGTTCTTCAGTCTGCTGGGGCATCAGATCCCCTTATCTCTTATTCGGCTTCCTCCTCCCTTCTTGACTCTAAGAGACAGGACAAGGTAGGATTTCTCATGACCTAACGTTGTGCTCACACAACTACACCACTTACCTACTCAGGGGTCCGTGGAACCATGGAGACCTTGACCCCCGAGAATCCAGTTTCTGCTACCAAACAGAGCCGCCAGGTCTCCAGAGGAAAAGGCTCTCCTCGTGAATTCTAGCTTCATGAATAAAGCTTACCTGGAAATTCTTAATTATGCGAGTAATAAAGTAGAGGGTGCCACAGAAAACCACAAGCAACACATGTGGTGTAGCCATCTCCTCCATTGCGACACTCGCTCCTGGAGGGTGGCTTTACCAGCTTCAGGAAGCTCCCCAAACGTACAAGCTCCACAGGCCCTTTCCAGATTATATAGGCACTACGCAATTACTGGGCAAGAGGAGACTCCTCCATCAGCTGCCTGCAAGTCAGACCGGGCACTCCAGGAATGTACATTTCAGGAGTGGTTGTCCATGTTGGGGTGGGGCTCTTCAGTGCTGCGGCTGCCTCTGAGTCACCTATACCCCGGTAAGTAACCCCATTAAGCTCACTGGTTCCCCAAGCTAGGCTTAGGTGGCATCATTTCTTTGGTCTGTCATGGGTCCCCTATGTGGGGTGAAGAGCTGTCTGTTCACGCCCTCCTCAGCAGAAGTCACACAGCAGCCCATCACCCACAGTTACTTTGACTTTGGAATGCTGAGAATTTCAGCCTTGACCCTGGCCATCCTTTCCATTTAGATTTGCATTTTACTAAACTGGGAAAGAAAATGCCCTTTCCAGAACCTACACCACCCAGAAGGAGCTTGGTGTGGCACAGAGGAGCCTGATAAGGCGCCAGCAGTGGCCTGCCAAGGATCTTCAGAATCCGGAAAGTGAGCAGCCCACACCTGGAAAACAGGTTGCTGGCTGCAGAGAGCTTTCCAAGCCTGGATCGCGTTTCCACTTGCCAAAGCACAGCCTCCTAATTCCAGCAGCTCATGAACCGGCACGTAGGTCCTTGGTGACGTCAAATCACTCTTTCAACTGAGCATAATTTCTTTCAATGATGGGCTTGGAGCGGGTTCAGCGACAGTGGGTTTTTTTTTTTTTCCTTTTTTTTTTTAATGAATCACAAACATGCAGATCAGATTTAGTGTTATGACTGTGGTGCAGCGAGCGTCACTGTTAATTCATGCTAAGCGCTGACAGTAGGATCAACCCCCAAACAGCACAGGCAAATACACCATGCCAGCCCCGGGGGCGTGGAGACTGCATAATTACAGGCAACACACAGCAGTCATTACCATCGCCAGTACATCTCAGCCAGGGCGTCGGCACCCCTGATCCACACAGCCAACTGGTTAACCTGCTAGCTCAGGTGGGAGGGGTCAACCCCCCATCTTTGCAGCAGAAGGCAGGGAAGAGTCCTCAGATGCTGGGCAGAGCCATTGTGTCCACTCCTCCGCCCCAAGGACTTCCGTCCACTGTCATCCAGCTTTCTTGGAAGGCTGCTCCGAGTGAGCCGGCAGAGTGGGGGAGGGGGACTGCCCAGAATATACGCCAGATTTTGCTACATGCTGAACAGCTGAACAAGTGCCTTCTGCTTGGGATCACTCTCTCTCTCTCCTCAAAGGCAGTCAGACTGGAAGTCAATATGATGGACCAGGTACCTGGTCACTAGTGTGTCCCAGAATTGCCTGGAGGGGGGCTGGGAGTTGGGGGTTAAGGCAGCTACTACGCAGCTGTCTTTGTGGCGATCAATAAATACCTCATACAATCACACCTGAATTTCTACACTACCCTTCCAACTGAAGACTGGAAGAAAAGTGAACTCCTATGCTCTGCTGAACTCTCTCGACTCTTTCGCTGGCTTCTCAGTCACCCTGAGGCTCAGCCAAGGCAAGTCCTTTGGATGGAAGCAAGGAAGACTAAGAGGCCTGAAGACACCAGCCTCAGACCTAGAGAGTACAAAGGGCAATGTAGATCTTTTAGCACAATGTTTTTGGACCTAAAAATTGAGGGTAGGCACCCTTTAGTACCCACCTCCCCTGAGTATCTGCCTCCCACCTCCCCACTTCACATACTCAGCCCTCCAAACAGCAGCCCAGGGCAGCTTTACTATCACCTACCTGACAGATAAGGAAACTGAGGCAGATCTGTCTTTTCTGACTCTGAAGCCATTGGTGATCCTTACCCTAGGCTGTATACGGAACTCACTAGCGAGCTTTCTGAAGTCTGTATTCCTAGGACGGAGATAGCAACATGAATGTGTGTGTGTGTGTGTGTGTGTGTGTGTGTGTGTGTTGTGTGTGTGTAAGAGAGAGAGAGAGAGAGAGAGAGAGAGAGAGAGAGAGAGAGAGAGAGAGAGAGATCAAGCCTGGGGCTAGGCAAGGCTATATCTCAGTCCTCTTTTTACTTTTTGTTTTGAGACAGAGTCTTGCTAAGTTGCCCAGATTGACCTTGAACACGTAATCCTCTAGCCTTAGTTTCCTAACCTCCTAAGTATCAAAAATCATGGGCCTGTATCCCCAGGCCTGGCTCATATCAGCACATTTTACATTTCTTGATCATCTATTGTGGCGAGGCATGCACGCCATGGCACATATGTGGAAATACAAGGACAGCTTTCAGGAGTCAGTTCTCTCTTTCTACCATGAGAATCTGGGGGACGGAGCTCAGATCAAAGCGGCAAGCAACTCCCCGGCTCACATCAGCATTGGAAAAAAAGCTCCCTCCCAAACTGTGGTTCCAACGTGAGGGAGGCCAGGGTTGCAAACAAGTGTGCCTTTCCACTTTAGTGTTCTCTCTCTCTCTCTCTCTCTCTCTCTCTCTCTCTCTCTCTCTCTCTCTCTCTCTCTCTCCCTCTCCCTCTCCCTCTCCTCTCCCTCTCCTCTCCCTCTCCCTCTCCCTCTCTCTCTCTCTCTCTCTCTCTCTCTCTCTCTCTCTCTCTCCTTCCTTCTGACAAATACCCATTGAGTGCCTGAGAAACGCCAGGCTGTGGGCGGTCAGTGAGTAAGTAAGCTTCTCTCTCTCTCTACTGCAGTTGTTCTCAGGGATGTCAGGTAGGAGAGCAGCGCTGTTCAGTCACCCAGAACGATGGAGTGGGAAGTCTCCCCGAGTGAGCTTTGCAGAGAGGCTAGAGTCAGACATCGGGGTACAATCTAGGGAACTAAGCAATCTCTCAGCTCTGCTCAGACTCCAGAGAAGGTGGAATTTGGTGGCATCTGTTCCAAGTGGGGACATTTTATTCCCAAAATGACTTCCGCCTCTCCAAGGGGAATAGATTCATGGGCCATTCAGACCATCTATAACCAAGGCTGTTGCCTAGGAGCAACTGCTACAGGCATCCATGTAGTGCTGGTGTGCGCTTCTCCAGGCCAGAAGAGTCCCCATCTCCATGGTCAGGGCGCCCTACTCTTGATTCTAGAACCTACCCCCTCTCCCCTGAAAGCCAGGGGACAGCATTGCAGCTCAGTTGTTCTCTAAGTGAAGGCTGTAACATGCACACTTCTTACATATCACATTGAAAGGAATGTCCGGCCTTTGTGTTAAGTGAGATTGAGTGAGTCTTCTCCCATAGCCAGCAGAAATCTTTAAGATGCAACTTTTAGGGAAAACATTAACCCCTTACTAACCAGACTCAAAGAGAAAAGTGGCCTTTTCTTTTCTTGCCTGTGTGGAGGCGGAGGGCCCAAATGTCATGGCGCATGTCAAGAGAGCTAAGCAGACAATTTTCAGGCAGAGGCTCTCTGCTTGTAGTTGCTTTTTGAGGAAGGATCGCTCTTGCTTTTCTGCTATGTACTCCAGGCTACCTGGTACTCAAGCTTTGGAGCTCACAGGTGATTCCCTGGCCCAACAAGTGTTCTTGAAGAAATGAATTGACAGGAGCACTCTCCCCCTGGAAACAAGTTTTGGACAAAATGACACTTGCTTCCTAAGCAGATCCAAGGGAAGCCATGTTGTTCTAGTCCCTGTCCTTCAGCTGGGGCTGACATGGTGTTGTCATTTCGAACATGGACAGCTGTAACTTGCACGAAGGTGAGAGAGCTTTCGTGGGCTCATGTGTTAGGGGCTCCCTGCCCCATCTTCACAGCACTCGGCCTTGTGGGCTTGGTTCCTGGTTGTTGTGCTTTTGCTCTGATGTTCCATCAGGGGCGGGACCTCGGGGACCTGTCAGTCTGTGCCCGAGTCTGGACTCGAAATTTCCCCCACTTCGTTCCTCTTCCTTTCTAGTTCTGAACAGGAAAGCAAAAGCAGGAACAGAAGGAATTTTAGAATCATCTAGTATGTTGTAAGAATGCAAGCAATAAAAATAAAGATGTCCCAGGGCTGGGGAGATGGCCGAGCCAGTACACGTGCCTGTCCTACAAGCGTGTGGTCCTGAGTTCAGATCCCCAACACTCACATAAAAGCCAGGCATGGTGAAACAATTGTAACCCCAACTCAGGGGGTAGGGAACATAGGCAGATCCTGGAAGCTTGATATCTACCAACCTAGCCAATCAGTAAGCTCCAGATTCATTGAACTGTCTCTAAAACTAAGGTGGAAGCAGGCCAAGGAAGACATCAGATGTCAGCCTCCACATGCATGTGTACACACGTGCACACATACCTTCAAGTACATAGAAAGGTAGGAAGGGAGGGAGGGAGGGAGGGAGGGAGGAGGGGAGGGAAGGAAGGAGGGGGATAGGAAGAGATGGAGAGGGAAAGAGAGAGAAAGAAAAGAAAGGAAAAAAGGAAGGAAAGAAGAGAGAGGAAGGAACAGAGGGAGGGAGGGAGGGAGGGAGGGAGGGAGGGAGGGAGGAAGGAAGGAAGGAAGGAAGGAAGGAAGGAAGGAAGGAAGGAAGGAAGGAAGGAAGGAAGGAAGGAAGTTCCAATGAAAAACAATCTGAGTTGCTTATATGGTCGGTACAAGACTGAACTCAGAGCAGAGAATGCCAACCATACTTTGGCTCTTCTTGATTGTTCCAGAAAGAGGAAGTTGTTTATGTCAAGTCATTTCTGCATAAGCAAGGTGTTATAGCTCTTAATTTCTTTGTTCCCTTTGGTTAACATCATCAAGGTTTTAGCTTTCCAGAAACAGGTTAGAGACCAAGATCTGTGAGACTTCCTACCACCTCTACAACCACCCTTCACCGCTCTATGCTCCCCCAGCCTCTGACACAACTCCAAGGATCCCCCAGAAGTCCCGGTAGAAAAGAGCAGCTGCCCAGCCACAATCAGTGTGGACAGAGGACTACACATGACATTTCCCTCTTCATGTTTCCCCTCCATGACAGGGGCCTCACACCCCACATCACCACACACTCCTCACCACACACTCCTCACCACACACTCCTCCTCACACACTCCTCCTCATGCACACTCCTCCTCATGCACACTCCTCCTCACACACACTCCTCACACACTCCTCCTCATGCACACTCCTCCTCATGCACACTCCTCCTCACACACGGCTCCTCACACAGTCCTCCTCACAAACCACTACTCCCAACAATCCTCCTCACCACACACTCCTCATCACACATTTCTCCTCACACTCCTCCTCAAAATAACCTATTCCTCCTCAAACACACTCCTCACCACACACACCTCCTCACCACACACTCCTCCTCACCACACACTCCTCCTCACCACACACTCCTCCTCACCACACACTCCTCCTCACCACACACTCCTCATCACCACACACTCCTCCTCACACTCCTCCTCACCACACACTCCTCCTCACCACACACTCCTCCTCACCACACACTCCTCCTCACCACACATTCCTCCTCACCACACACTCCTCCTCACACACACTCCTCCTCACCACACACTCCTCTTCACTACACACTCCTCCTCACACTCCTCCTCACCACACACTCATCCTCACACACTCCTCCTCACACACACTCCTCCTCACACACACTCCTCCTCACACACACCCTCCTCACACACACTCCTCCTCACACACACTCCTCCTCACACACACTCCTCATCACACACTCCTCCTCACACTCCTCCTCACACACACTCCTCCTCACCACACACTCCTCCTCACCACACACTCCTCCTCACACACAGTCCTCCTCACACTCCTCCTCACACACAGTCCTCCTCACCACACACTCCTCCTCACATACTCCTCCTCACACTGCTCCTCATCACACATTCCTCCAAACCACACACTCCTCCTCACACACATTCCTCCTCACAATCTTTTTCACCACTCACTCCTCACACACTCTCCTCCTCCTCACACACTTGTCTTCACCACACACTCCTCCTCACCAAACACTCCTCCTCACTCACACTCCTCACATGCTCGCCTCCCCGTCACACACTCCTCCTCACATACACTCCTTTTCACATTCTTCCTCACACACACTCCTCCTCACACACTCTTCTTCACACACACACACCTCCCCACACACACTCCTCCTCACACACACTCCTCCTCACACATCACTTCTCCTCACTACACACTCATCCTCACACACTCCTCCTCACCACACACACGCCTCCTCACACAGTCCTCCTCACCACACACTCCTCCTCACCACACACACGCCTCCTCACACAGTCCTCCTCACCACAATCTCCTGATAACACACTCCACTGCACCAAACACACTCCTCCTCACCACACACTCCTCCTCAAACTCCTCCTCACCACACACTCCTCCTCACCAACACACTCCTCCTCACCACACACTCCTCCTCACGCACACTCCTCCTCACACATCACTCCTCCTCACTACACAATCATCCTCACCCACTCCTCCTCACCACACACTCATCCTCACACACTCCTCTTCACCATATTCCTCCTCACCACACACTTCTCCTCACACACACTTCTCCTCTCATACTCCTCACACACACACTCCTCCTCACACACACTCCTCCTCACACACACTCCTCCTCACTACACACACTCCTCCTCACCTCACACACACTCCTCCTCACACACACTCCTCACACACTCCTCCTCACCACACACTCCTCCTCACCACACACTCCTCCTCACCACACACTCCTCCTCACCACACACTCCTCCTCACCACACACTCCTCCTCACACACACACTCTCCTCACCACACATCCTCCTCACCACACACTCCTCCTCACACACACTCTCCTCACACACACTCCTCCTCACACACACTCTCCTCACACACTCCTCCTCACACACACTCCTCCTCACACACACTCCTCCTCACACACACTCCTCCTCACACACACTCCTCCTCACCACACACTCCTCCTCACATACACACCTCTTCCTCACACACTTCCTCCTCACACACACTCCTCACACCTTCACCACACACTCCTCCTCACCACACACTCCTCTCTCACCACACTCTCCTCACACTCCTCCTCACACTACTCCTCACCACACACCTCTCCTCACACACACTCCTCCTCACACACACTCCTCCTCACACACACTCCTCCTCACACACACTCCTCCTCACAACTTACACCTTCCTCCACACTCCTCTCACCACACACTCCTCCTCACACACACTCCTCCTCACCACACACTCCTCCTCACACACACTCCTCCTCACACACACTCCTCCTCACACCTCCTCACACACACTACTCCTCACACACTCCTCTCACCACACACTTCTCACACACATTACTACTCACACACACTCTTCCTCCTCACACACATTTGTCCTCACAATCCTTTTCACCACTCTCTCCTCCTCACACACACTCCTCCTCACAATCTTTTAAAGCACTCACTCCTCACAGTCTCCTCATCTTCACACACTTCTTTTCACCACACACTCTTCCTCACAAACACTCTTCCTCACAATCCTCCTCACCACACACTCCTCTTCACCACACTCCTCCTCACAAACACACTCCTCTTCACACTCCTCCTCACCACACACTCCTCCTCACACACTCTTCCCCACACACTCCTCCTCACACACACTCCTCCTCACACACACTCCTCCTCACACATCACTCCTCCTCACTACACACTCATCCTCACCCACTCCTCCTCACTACACATTCCTCCTCACACACTCCTCTTCACCACATTCCTCCTCACCACACACTCCTCCTCACACACTCCTCCCCACACACTCCTCCTCACACACACTCCTCCTCACACATCACTCCTCCTCACTACACACTCATCCTCACAAACTCCTCCTCACCACACACTCCTCCTCACATTCCTCCTCAGACACACTACTCCTCACACACTCCTCTCACCACACAAACTTCTCACACACATTACTACTCACACACACTCTTCCTCCTCACACACACTTGTCCTCACTATCCTTTTCACCACTCTCTCCTCCTCACACACACTCCTCCTCACAATCTTTTTCACCACTCACTCCTCACACACTCTCCTTCTCCTACTCACACACTTCTCCTCACCACACACTCCTCCTCACAAACACTCCTCCTCACAATCCTCCTCACCACACACTCCTCCTCCTCACACTGCTCCTCACGACACACTCCTCCTCAACACACACTTCTCCTCACCACACACTCCTCCTCACTACACACTCCTCCTCACCACACACTCCTCCTCATACACCACTCCTCCTCACCACACACATTCCTCCTCACACACACTCTTCCTCACCACACATTCCTCTTCGCCACACACTCCTCCTCACACACTTTTCCTCACACACACTCATCCTCACCACACACTCCTCCTCACACACTTCTCCTCACCACACACTCCTCCTCACATACACTCCTTTTCACATTCCTCCTCACACACACTCCTCCTCACACACTCCTCCTGCACTCTTCTTCACACACACACTCCTCCTGACCACACACTCCTCCTCACCACACACTCCTCCTCATCACACTCCTCCTCACCCCCACACCCCACCTGCATCAATTTCAAACCAGCCTAGGTCTAGGTAAGGCAGGGGAATGGCGAGTCTGAGGCTAATCTGGGCTGGTAAGGCAATTCTCAGACAAGAGATTTAGAGGCAAGAAAAGAGGTGCTCAACCCAGTCTTCTAAGTGGTGCCATCCAGTGTCCTCCAGCCTGACTTCTGAGTTTGAATGAAGAAACTCCAAAGATCGTTGGCTAAGTCAATAGGAGCAGTCAGTGGCTATGAGGTGAATCTCCTCAGTGTGGGGCCAACCCATCCCAGTCTCTGGGCCATCTTCTTGGAAGCTCCTAGCAAAATGAATCCGTGCTCATGGAATCACACATATGTCACGGAAAGGCGAACCAAAGGCCACAGCCAGCAATGTCCCCCTGGGTGACACTGGACAACTCCCTGCCAGCCACCCTACTTTTAACAGAATCCGTCAAACCATCATGCTATGACAGGCCAGTCTACTGTCCTCCTTGAGGTGGAAGTGATGTCCTTCCTGTCATGGACGGACCAGCATGTCTCAGCTCTCCAAGCTCACGTCTAGATGAGAGGGAAAAGAGAATGTTTTGCAAGATCAAGCAGGGTAGACAAGCTAAGTTTGGTTTCCCCAGCTCAGTGAGCCACAGAGTTATCATCCTGGAAGATAGGTCTCTATATACTGATTCCAAGTGCTACCTTTCAAATAAGTCCCTCTGGCTGTCTCCTACCAGCTTTCAGGAGCCCAAAGGCTAACCGTCAGAGTAATAGAAGGTTCTAGATTCTTGGAGAAAGCCAGAAAGGAGCCTGAGGTACATGTCACATCCAGTTATCCCTGTGTATCATATCCAGAAGGGCTGCTTACTGCTGTCCCTCCCACCAGCACATGACTGCCTTGAGCTGTCACTCACCAGGGAAGCTCTCCCTAACCCAAAGGGACACCAGAACAGTGTGGCGGGCCAGCAAATGCAAGCCCCGGCTCCTCTCCAATCTTCCAGGCCTTTCGTGAGAGCTGTTGCTAGCTCCCACAGGAGCTGCGAAATGTGGTGGCCAGCAAGACCTTCGAGGTGGGCTAGGGGACCTTTCTCCATGCTTATTAAAAACCGTTTGTGTGCAGCAGAATAAACCAGTTTGTTGGGCTTGCTTGCCCAGCACCAAACTTCTTCAGCTCTGAAGAGCTGAAACACGTTCGTTAGCACCTGAGACCAAAGACCCTCCTCGGCCTTTGACTGCCTTTGGCTTCCTTTATGAGGCCGTCGTAATTAGACAGTGGCCGACCTGGTGGCCTGAGGTGCCTCCTCCTCCTCTCCGCAGCCCTGCCGCGCCTCAAAGGACTCACACGCAGTGCCAGGCTGGAAGAACAGTCTGGAAGGAAAGCCCGTTGTCAAACAAATCATCGTTCTTGGGAACACAAAGCCACGGGGACCCTCGGGGTGCGGCTGACACCGGGCCGGCAGCATCAGAGTCTTGTCTCCTGTGTGGCACCGAGGCCCCAAGTTTGCAGGCAGAAGGCTGGCTGCGGGCCAGCAGCCGAGGCCGACACCTTATCCAAACAAAGGAGAGGGCATGGAGTGTGAGGGGAAGGAGTGGGTGGACGCTGCGTGGGTGGTTTCGTGTTGTCTTTTTTTTTCTTTTGTAGCCTTGTTTTCTTTCTTTCTTCTTCTTTTTTTTAATCCATTCAGTTTTGTAGTATTCAACAACTAAGTCCTTGCCAAAACCTGGCAGCGATACCCACCCAGCCGTTTCCAGTCCAAACGGCTCCTGTCAACTTTTACAGCCCTGCGCTAAAACTCCAGGCGCGTCTCTTATTTACCCAGGCTGTCTGGCCTTCCATTTTTCACGTGTGTGTTACCCCTGCAGTTGCTTCAACTTGCCTCTGGCCCTTCAAATGTCAGTAAACGGCCAGTCCAATTTGAAGCGGGAGCTGTGGAGTACTTCATCTCTTCAGGTGCCCGCACTGCTGAATGTCATTTTCCTCTCGGTTCGGCTCGGGACCCGAAGGAAGAGGAAGACTTCTGCATTGTGAACATTGCTCTCTTTCGCTGGAAACCATTGTTACTAATAATAGCCTCAGCCATCAAAGAGCCGGCATGGCCCCTGCCTGCAGGGGTGGGGCGCACATATGCATGACTCAAAGAGGACATGGCTGGCCTAGGTCAGTGGGTGAGGGCCACAGCCATAGCCACTCCAGGTCTTGGAATCGGGCTTATGTTCTGGCCTTTCATTCTTCTTTTAATCCTTTACACAAACAGTGTGCGTGCATGAGCCTGCATCTCTCTCTCTCTCTCTCTCTCTCTCTCTCTCTCTCTCTCTCTCTCTCTCTGCGCGCGTGCGTGTGTGTGTGAGTGTGTGTGTGTGTGTGTGTGTGTGTCTTTGAAATCATCCCAGCAAAAAGGGGGTTTCATGGTTGAGCCTGACCCGGCGCAAAGCAGAATATATTATTTCTTTCAGAGCGTGGCTAGCAGATCTACACGTGAATCACAGATCAAACACGGCCAGCAGAAACAATGACAGGAAGCATAGCCAGAATGAATCAATTCCTTGATCCTGCTATACCAAAAAATTCAAGCGGAGCACTCCTGGGGTTTTTAACCCAGATAAGACTTCAGCCATGGCCGTGTTCCCCATGTTCCCGTGGTTGCTGCTTTCGGCTCCCCTTTTCTGTGGATAAAATGGGGAATATGAAGTGAGCAGGGTCGAGTTCTGCCGGTCCATCTGGATTTTTTAAATGACATGCCTCCGTGCCTTGCCTTGCCTTGCCCAGCACACATGCGCGTGCGAACACACACACACACACACACACACACACACACACACACACACACACACACACACTTTACCTTTCCCCCTAGAACTAAACAGGATAAGCTGTACCATTTCTTCCAACAGGGTGGAAAGGGGAAAAGCAGAAAGGAAGGGCCTTTCGCGATATCAGCGCCTCAAAGGGAAAAAAAAAAATGTCTCAAAGCAAAGAAAGTTCTAGTTCCCAGCTTGAGATTCATTCTCCATCTGCAAGGGTGGATGCAGCCCCTTCGCTCTCGAAGATCTGTTTAAATATGTAGGTGGTCTGGCTCTAGTCAGCTGGGTTTTATGTCGGCATTGACCCCAGGCTGACCCCAGCCCTGAGGATCCCTCATCGCCCTGCTGGCAGAGAGCTGGAGGGTGGAGCTGGTTTGTGAAGGAGGCCAGCCCTCCTCCAGCCTACTGATGGGCCACTAAGGCCACCCTGTCGGGCTGGTCAGCTGCAGCCATGTCCTCTCCTGACCTCTGCTCTAATCCCGAGGACGCCCTTTATTTAGACACCACAGTCCAGCCTGATCTTCAAGTCCCGGCTTGACTGGCTGGAGTCAAGCCAGGCATGGACACAGGCTGGCTGGCTCCAGAAGGCTCTCCTGAGGAGGCCACAGCGGCCTGAGGAGGCAGGCCAGGCCCAGCAGGCTCTGGCGGAGTTAGACTAGAGAATCCATGCAGGTCTGACTTGCAGACCGAGTTAGAACTCCAGCGGTGTTCCTGGCTCTGACCTGAGCTGTGATGTAACCTCTCTGCCCTTGGCACCTCCTGCATCTACTCCAGCGGTTCTCACCCTTCCTAAGGCCGCGACCCTTTAATACAGTCCCTCATGTTGTGGTGACCCCAGTCATGAAGTTATTTCGATTGCTACTTGCTAACTGTCGTTTTGCTACTGTTCTGAATTGTAACGTAAATATCTGATACGTGGGATATCCGATATGGGACCCTAAGGGGTTCGTAACCCAGACACTGAGAACCACGGGTCTAGAGGCAAGGCTGTACGAGACTGAAACACAGACAGACTTGTAGATGGTGGCCTTGAACTACTCAGTGATGATGCAGTCTTGAACCAAGCCACCTTAAATAGAAAGAAGCAAGAATAGAATCATCGCCTGGAGTCTCCAGAGGAAGCATGGCCCTGAGGGCATTGGGATCTTGGCCCAGAGAACCTAACTGCAGCTCCTGTTTCCAGGCACAGTGTGTGGCCACTTGGTGTGGCTCACTGAGGGCCACTGGGAGGCTCCAGGTGATGTGGTCAGGACCGTCTTGTGCCTTAGCAGCTTCCCAACAAGTTAGTGAATGCACAGGCAGGCCTTACCAGGTCTCACTGCCTAGAAGTGGATGCCATGCCAAGAAAATAGTCATCTTATGCAGTCCCCTGGAGGCAGAGCTGGGATTAGAGCAGAGCTCAACGAAAGCTTAGTGTTGTTCCTCTCTAGGAGCTGAGCCACCATGTCCACGGCCACCTCTAAACAATTCTAGTCAGAGGGAGGCTTTAGCTACACACATGTAGGAGCTTGACCAGATCACTCACGGGCCTGCAGGACAAAGGCACCCCGACCCCTTTCATGGTTCTCGGGGGCTTGCATTTGAACAAATGCTGAGGCCCATGGACACCCCACCTTGAGTCACATCTCTCCTCTCAGGGGAAAGGGAGTTGATGACATGTCTTCTTCCTCAGCGACTCACTTCAGAGCCCTGTCAGGTCACCCAGGGCCTGATTCCTCTAGGGTGACATGGGGGGGGGTGTAGGAAGAGGGCCACCATTCCTTGAGGCACTGTGGGATCTGAGAGCGAGTCTGTATAAAAATGCTCACGGTAAGGGGGCAGCTGCCCCACACTTCACCAGGTGGGTGGCCCCAAGGAGTCCCCTGGCATACGAATGCTTGGGGGAAGCTTACCAGAGGCAATACACAGAGGACTCAGCCTGGAAATTCCAACTTTAATCCATCACCACATGAGCCCTAGGGGAAAGCCTGGGGACCAGGACTTTTCAGGACTTTTCATGCCGTCCAGAGAGTCTAGGGCGGCCCAGGGACCCAACGCTCCAGCCCACACACACCCCCTCTGTGTGTGTGTGTGTGTGTGTGTGTGTGTGTGTGTGTGTCTCCTTGTGTCTCTCACTGTCTCTGTCCCTCTGCCTCTCTCTGCCCTGCCCCCCTCCCTGCCATTTGTACTCACTCCATCGTCTCCCCTCCCGCACTGGGCCCTGACTTCCTGGCTCTCCTCCCTCCTTGTGAAAGCCGGCCCCCTCCACTCTCTCCCTGGCCTCTCCTGGGAGCACGCACTATAGATTACAGGTGTGAGAGTCCCCACATCATGTTCTGCTTTCCCAGCATCCTTACTGAAGATACGGCTTACGGAAGCAAAACCAGCAAAGATTTGCTCCCCCTGCCCTCCAAGAGCCTCCAGGCTGAAGAAGGGGGATTCTCCAGCGCCACGATAGAGAGCGCAGCCTACCACGGTGTAGAATGTGGGCTGATAGATGATAAGGGTGAACAATCCCGGGGCCCCATCGCCATCAGCCTGGGCCAGGGAGGCTCACCTAAGGGGCTCACACTTTCTCCAGAGGGCAGTGGGGAGCCATGGAAGGTCTTTTGAGATCAAGTTGATTTTGAGAGCTTCCCATGGCTGTAGAGTAGGAAGATCTGAGGAAGGCAGAGAGCTGGGGGCACAGATTTGGACAAGGTAACCTCTAGGCCTTTCAGCCTGGGGGTTCAAAAAGCCACCGGGTAAAACAAGGAGCACTGTGGGCCACGCAGCAGAAAGCAAAGGCTGGCCAGCTAAACGCAGCCGTTCCTGGGGCTGGCGGACAGATTTGGCAGCAAGCGGGGGGGGGGGGGGGGGGGGGGGACGGGGCGGGGGGGACGGGGGGGGGGACGGGGACGGGGACGGGACGACACTTTCCTGTGTGCTCTGTGCATTCGGGCCCTGGCCTGCCAGACCCTGAGGCTCTATGAGAGTGTTGCCCTCCACACACACAACAGAGAAGCCACATCCTTCTGGTTTTTATTCCTTGGGATGTGTATAGTTAGGGCCTTCCTCCCCTGCCCCAGCTCTGTCCCGCTCTCCTTCTCCTCTCCCACTGTCCAGCAGTGGGGTCAGCCATGGTGAGGGATGCTCCGTCCCTGCCAGTGGCCTGAGAGCCTTGATGGTGACTGTCCTAACTTCTTCCCAGGCTCTCCTCTGGGCCTTTCGAGAGTCTGCTGACAGGCTTTGAGGTGGCGGCTGAGTCGAAGCCAGCAGCCGGGAGCGGGAAGCTCTGCATTAGAATGCAGCACCACGCTGCCAGCCTTTCTCCAGTGTGTCTGGGCTGCTCCTGCCAAGCACTCTGTGTGGAGCTGCAGGAACAGGACAAGGCGCCCAGAACCAAGAGTCCCGGAAGACAAGGACAATTTGTCAGCGTTCTGGGAACCACTGGAGGCCGCAGGGTCCAGGGTTTGCCCAGGCTGCCTAGAGAGGTGAGGCAAGGTGCCCTGGCTTCCTGGGGGGCCCTGACCAACACTCCAGCCCACCATGCCCGACTCGCTCTTCCCTAGTTTCTAAAGTCCAAGAGCAGAAGCCAGCTCCTCTTTGTTGTTTGCTTGCTTGCCATGCCGGGGTGGGGGGTGGGGGTGGGGGGGATTGAACCCAGAGCCTCACATATGCTAGGCAATTGCCCCGCCCCTCAGCCACAAGCCAACCACAAAGAGCCAGTTTTAATTCTTCTCTCTGTCAATCCACAGTCACAGAGACCAGAGCAGCCAATGAGGAGGAACAGCAGGGTAGGGGCAGGGTGGGAGCCAGGGTCTCTAGGAGGCGGCTGCAAGTTTTTCAGGCTCCCGTCACAGTCTAACCAGGCACATAGATATTATAATCAGGACCACCCATCATGCAATCAGATATGGTGGCTAAGTGCTGGCTAGGCTTAGTAACAGAGGAGCGGACTCTGGGGGAGATCAGGTCACTAGCACACAGAGTACCTTCCTCACCCACAGTGTATGTCAGCAGAGCTCCCACATAGGTGCTAGTGCCAGCCCCATTTTCGAGATCAAGAGCGACAGGGAGCCCAGAGAAGTTGAGTAATTTACCCAAGGTCACACAGGTGGGAAGGGAGATGCGTGCCAAGTGGCCGGACTCCAGAGTTCTGTGTTTTTAACCGCTAGACCAGACAAAAGGAATAAGAGACAGCTCTTCGTGTCTGCAGCTGCATCCGGAAATGCTGGGAAGCACAAAGCCCTGGGTCTAGAAGATTCACAGACCTCACCAATGGCCTTGGGCAAATCTTGTACCCTCTCTAAGCCTTAGTTTGCTTGCCAGTAAAATGGAGAGAGCAACCTCTTTCTTCTCAGGCTGCTAGGAGAAACAAAGGAGCCCAGAGGGGTGGGGGTCCCCACGCAGGAACCACACAGAGCCGATGCTCACCTGCGGCCCACAGGATGCCATTGCCATGACCCCCATGTTCTTTCATTGAACTTGGTGCGAAGGCGCCAGATGAGGCTGTGGGACCTGGTGCGGGTGACTAGGAGGATGGGATCTTCAGAAAGGGCTTATGAAAAGGGCTGGTGCTTATCGCCAAGACAAGAGCCAGTTCCCAGAGCATCTCTTCCAGACTCCCCCAGCCCAGCACCCCTGAACCTCACACAAGGCACCAGTCACCACTGCCCTGCTGTCGGGAAGGTGCAAGGCTCCAGGGGTGGCCCAGGGCTCCACAGCTCTAGTACCCGAGGACCAAGGACCTCCCTCAGTTAGTTGATGTCCAAAAGAAGCTGCATGTGAGGCTGAAGCTAGAGGGCCAGGCCCCTCCGAGGGAAGGGGAGAGAAAGAGCTTCCCATAGCCACCCCTCGGGAGCCACTGAGCCTGCCTGGAGTTATCTCCCAACAGGAAAGCATCCCGCAGCCGCCACCCCCTACAGGGAGATTAGTAGATGGCTCCCTAATGTGATTGAGGGCCCTGGCTGGCTGGCAGCCACCAGCCTCACATGCAATTAGGGGAAAATAATGTGTAAAGGAGAGCTGGATCTTGCACTGAGAGCTGGATCCTGTGCTGAGCTGCTGCAGGCAGACAGACCAAAAGCCAGCCCCCTTTGGTGATAACAGCCCTGTCCTCCCGCCTGGCTACTGTCCCAGTCTCACTGCCTTCACTGAGGGACATGGGCCCTCTGTCACTTCAAGCTGGGGATTTCTTTCTCTCTGCCTATCTCTCTGTGTCTCTGTCTCTCTCTGCTCTCTCTCTCTCTCTCTCTCTCTCTCTCTCTCTCTCTCTCTCGTGTGTAGGGGTGACACAGGATCTTGCTCTGTGGCATCTTGCTCTGCAGCCCAGGCTGCTCCAAGCAGCAGCCATCCTCCTGCCTCAGCCTCTCAAGTACTAGGATTACCAGGCATGGAGCTATCAAATCTCACTCTCCGTGTAATTTTATCTGTTGGAAATATCTGCGTCCAGCCTCATCTCTTCCATGACACTGACAAACGCCCTCCCAGCTCACACTCCTGTAAGCACACACGGATACACTCTTGGTGTGGTGTGCACACCTTTACTGAAGAGACTACCACGCTTGTTTTCCTTTGATCTGTCCAGCTTCCAGTTCCAATTGCAGACGGGTAGGTATCAGATGACCCAAATCTTAACAGTTTAAAGCAGTGGCATTTCTTTTGCTTGCCAATGCTAAGATTTCTTCAGGGTTTGATGGAGATGGCTGCTTTCTACTTCATCCAGGATCACGTGGGGCTAGAGGACTTCACCCGGGAGGTTGAACCTGGAGAACTCCGAGTCCCCTCACAGCCATGGTGTATCATACCAGCTATTGGTCAGGATCTTGGCTGGAGATAGACCCATGCAGCCCTGTACAAGGCCTTTAGGTGTGGCCTTTGGTACCCCTCCCAGCATGGCAAGCAGTGTCACTGGGCCACCATCCTCACTGACCCAATGATCTCCATGCTCCCACAAAAAGGTATAGCTTAGTAAAGCAATGCTAACATCTGATTGGACTGGTTGGGTATGTGGCTTAGCAAGAGGGTCTGGGTTTGGTCCCACCCCCATTAAAAAAAAAAAAAAAAGAGCACTGAAAGACACTGTCCCGTCAGAAGAGCACATGGGATGAGATGTATCAAAACAGCAGCTCTCTTCAGAAACAGCTCTCCAGGAAAGCTGTCTGCCACGTTGCCTATGAGACTATATGACCCATGAGGGCAGGTACCATTCATTGGTATGAAGAATCCCATGCCTGTGGAAGGAAGGAGCAGGAGAGGTGGAAAAGGGAGAGAGACACTCCATCACTCAAGTACACAGATAACTGGGCTGGGGTTGTGACTCAGTCATCAGCCCCCAGGCTCAATCACCACAGCACGGAAGCTGGACATGGCGATAAATGCTTGCAATCTTAGCACTGGGGAAGTGGAGGCTGAGGCAGAAGATCCGAAGTTCAAGGTCATCCTTGGTTACACAGTAAGTTCAAGGCCAGCCTGGGATACATGAGATCCTGACCAAACAAACAAGCAAACAAAAAGCACAGCTAACCCCAGTCCTTTTGGAAATGGAAGTCGCCACAGGCTCCTCCAGTCCTCCTTGGCCCTCTACAGATGAGAGGATTGAAGTTTACATGTGCACACCCTAACCCTGTCCTCAGAGCCCAGTCAGTAATGTTCCTCTTCTCCCTGTGGCCAGGGAGGGAGGGCTTCTTTCCACAGTCCTGCGGGGGTCCCCAGGCTTCAGATCTAATGCTACCCAGGCATTCAGGGGCTATCAACACCGTCTTCTGACTCCACCTCCTAAGACATGCTTCTCAGCTTGAGTACTGCAGTATGTGGAGACCCAAGCAGGCCCTCCTGCTTCAGGCCTGCCTTTCACGCCCTCTGGCTTGCTGCCAGACCTCCACGTATCAGCTTGTCTTGGGGTACCATCAGTATGGGACCAGGGAAAGAAAGCTGGCAGGGGACATGACGGTCTCAGGCCAAAGAAACACAGATTCATATTGGTGTGACCTAGAGGCACAGGGCATCCTGGCAGGATGAAAGAGATTATCCTCTGTGAGGGACCCAGCAGTTCCATGGAGCTTCTTCAGAATGGTGGCTCTTGCTCTCTGCTTCACCCTCCCTCAGCCTCTGAGGTCTCAAGAATATCGTCACCCAGCCCAAGGTGTCCCAGACTCCAGAATTCATAAATCTAGGAGGACAGAGAGAACTAGGTAGGACACCAGGAAGGCAGCAGAACCCACAGCCTGCTCAGCCATGGTCTCCCTCTGGAGGGGGCAGAAACAAATCCGACCATCTTTCTTCCTCAGCCTGCCACAGATATTCTTCTAAAGTCAGTCAACTCCCATCCCAGATTTTCTGTAGCCACCAAATAGTCCAGCTAACTCTCTATGTATAACAAATAAGTCCAAAACCTAGTGGTTTTAACAACCACGGTGTTATTACCTTTCATCATGGTGGGGGTCTTAGGATTGGGAGCAAGGCTTGGGTGGGTGAGCCTTCAGCATATCCAGTGTGGCACTGTTTGGGGTCACATGCTACCTACCAACTCTCTAAAAGGTGGAGAATCCAAAATGGCTTCTCCCCTGTGAGCCTAGTGTCTAGGCAGGGGAGCCTCAAGCAGGCCTCTCGTTTTCCATGTGGTATTATGATCTCTCCATGGGGTCTCTCAAGTAGTGCAGTTAAACTTCTGACGTGGAGACCATGGGCTCCGAGAGACCAAAGCCGAAGCTGCCTGGCTTTAAAAAGGCTAAGCAAGAGGCTGGAGAGAAGGAAGAGCATGTGAAGAGCTCGGACTGCTCTTTCCGAAGACCCAAGTTCAATTGCCAGCACCATTATCAAGTGCCTTGCAACGGCCAGGAACTCCGGCTCTAAGAGGGTCCCACACCTCCAGCCTCTGTAGGCACCTGCACAGACGTGCACCCACACACACACACACACATACATAATTAAAAATAAATAGTTTTAAGGGCTCAACAAGGCTGGGGAGATGTCTTTAAAGTACAAGGGCCTGAGTCTGATCACCAGAGCCCACATTTACAAAGTCATTGCACTAATGTATGCTCATAATTCCAGCACTGGAGAGGTGGACACAGGCTGGAGTTCATTGGCCAGCAAACCTAGTCTACTCGGTGAGTAGTAGGCGAGGGCGAGTGAGCAACTGCCTCAGCAGGACCAAGGTGACAGCTCCTGAGGAGGAACACCCAAAGTTGTCTTCTGGCTGCCACCTGAATATGTATATGTATACGCACGCGCGTGCGCGCGCGCGTCCCTGGGGTCCAGCTTCCCGGCAGGTCTGGCTGCCTCTCAGGCAGTCTGTATCCTAATTCAGTCCCGTTACTCACTGTGCCAGACTGAGCAGGCTGTGGCTTCATTGGAAGTCCCATCTATCCTCCAGGACCTCAGAATGTGGGTACATTTGCAGAGAGGGCTTTTCCAAGGGGCAATGGAGTGAAAACCAGGCCGTAAGATCACAATCTGATTAGCTTCCTTGTACAATGGGAATTTGGATACACACACACCAAGAGGCTGTGTACCCCCACAGGAAAGACCACGTGAGGACCTACCTAGTGAGAAAGTGGCCACCTACAAACCAAGAGGTCTCCCAGAGCCAACCCTACTAACACCTTGCTCTTCGACCTCTGGGAAAGGAAGAGTCATTGCTCAGCTACTTGGAAAGCTGGGTACGTGTACCAGCCACTCATAAGATGAGGTGGGCATAGAGCAGGGAATCAGGGTTCAGGCCCGTGGTGACCAGGTTTTAACCAGACCCCTTGGAGAGCTAAGCAGGTATGGTCAAAGTCTATGTACGGCAGCCTGCCGGCCTGCCCTTACCACACCCACCATGTATGTGTTGAGGGCTGGGGAGACTTGATGTGTTAGAGGCATGCTTGAAGGGATGGGTGAAGGATGCAGGTCCGATGTTCAGCATCCAGATCGTCTAGGCATCAGCTGGGGTAACATATTTGTCACAGAGGCTGCAGTGGGCTCTTCTATAGCTTCTCTCTCTTCTTGGCTATTTCCACAGTGGCCTGTGTAGCTCTGCCCTGTGCCTCCCCAGCTTTGTGTGGTATGATGAGTTCCATTCTAGTACAAAGCAATCACCCCTGAGAGGTGACCGCCACAGCAGGAGTGTGTGTCAGGAGTGGGAGATGACACATAGAGGAGATGATTGTGACTGTCATCCTTCTGGGTAGTGACCGTCCCCAAATGCGGCAGCTGTGCTCATCCCAGGCCCTGCCCATCTTACCCTGTTCCAGTCAAGCCCCAGTGTGACTAGCATTCGGTTAAGGTTTTCTGCACCTAAATAAACAAGCAGGTGCTGCTAAGCTAACCGTTCTGCTGGGGATGAGGGACAGTCCCCAAGCTCCAGCCTTGGCCTTGTGCTTCTGCCAGAAGCCACCCACACAATCAGAGTAGACTGGACTCCCAGGCTAGGGGAAGACGGTCTTTTTAGGGATGGGGTGTCCCAGGGCCGCTTCTACCGCTGGTGGGGAGAGGCAGTTGGCAACAGATGAGGTTTCTGCTCACGTCATGCTTTCCAGAAGTGCGACGGGGCCCCAGGGAGCAGAAATGGAAGAGGGCCAAGCGTGAAGCTGAAAAGCTGAGGCTCAGGCTTCCTGAACTCCGGCAAGGAGCTGAGCCCATCGGAGGCTCGGGACAGAGTCTGCTCTCTTCTCCGCTTCAATGCAGGATGCTCCCTCCGGATTAGCTCCAGTGTGAAAGATCCCACTGAGCTGGTAGGACTCAGAGCCCAGGTTCACTGCCAGCCTCCTTCCACTGTGATTTCTGTGCCTTGAGAGTCTGTTCTGTGTTGGGCATCCGGGATCACGGGGCATGGCAGTGGGGCGCTAGGCTAGTGCAGAAGAGAAACGCATGTATGGCTTTGGAGTGCATGAAATAGACTTCAACAGGACACCACCAGGGACTCGTGGGACACTTCGGTGTTTTCAAAATGCATGTGAAGCTGAGCATGCTGGGCACGCATCCAAAGTGCCAGCACTAGGATGGCAGAGGCAGGAGAAAGATGACTGTAATAGTCACCAAGTTCCAGGCCAGCCTTAGGTATGTAACGACTGACTCTCTCTCTCTCTCTCTCTCTCTCTCTCTCTCTCTCTCTCTCTCTCTCTCTCTCTGTCTTGCTCTCCCTCCCCCCCCTTTCCCTTTCCCCCTCCCTGTCCTTCTCTCACACACGTACACACAAACAAAAACTCTGGGAATGTATGTAGGTCAACTAGTAGAGTGCTTGCCCAGCATGAGTGAAACTTTGGCTTCATTCATTCCCCAGTACTGCATAAACTGGGTGTCCTGGTGCCTGCTTACAATCCCAGCACTCAGAAATAGAACCAGGAAGATCAGAAGTTCAAGATCATCCCTGCTTACATGATAAGTTTAAGGCCAGCTTGGGCTACCATACCCCGTTTCAAAAAACAAAACAAAAAAAAAATAACCAAGTAAAACTAAAAATCCACATGCAGTTTCTGGCACATGCAGCCTGCACTATGGAAAATTTGCCCTAATTATTATAATGAGGCTAAAAAATTCCATCCTCACTGCCCCCCCATCCCACCAGCAGCCTGAGAAAAGCCTGCTGTGGCTTCATAGTGAATTCTCTGGCCCCTGTGAATTCCACTCGGCTGCCCTTTCTCCCATGGAAGGTCCAGCATCAGGGGGCAACTGTCTCCTTGTACAAATGTGGTACTGAGACCCAAAGTGATGACATGCATGGCTTGTCTGATGCATGATACAGCCTGATTCGGGCTTTGCCCCACCCAGTTTTTATTATTATCTCATGGATCGAATCTCACCCCCTCCCCCTGGGTGGGCTTTAACTGCAGCAGTGACAGACAGGAAGGCCATTTTGTCTCTTTCTAGGTCAGAAATTGTTGCAAACCCAAGCACTGAAAAGGACTGCATTTGTGAGTTCCCAGTAGCTTCGGGGCAGGACCAAGGGAATCTCTGAGCTCGGTGCTAGCCACTCCAAGCTTCCCACAGGCTGTAAGTGAAGCCTTGCCTGGCACAGCAGTAGTCTTGGGAGATCTCACTAGGGCATAGGAGCCATTTGGCAGTACATTTGTGGCCACATGCAGTGAAGTCATCTTTTTTCTTTAGACAAGGCTCAGGCTGGCCTTGGACTTACTATGGAGCCCAAGCGTGTCTCTGCCTTCTGAACTGGGATCACAGGTGTGCACTACCGAGCCGTGTTCAAACGCGCCATTCTGAAGTACGGCAGTGCAAGCAGTTTGGACACGTGCTGATTCTCACACAACCCACACTGCTGTGAAGATCTGCTTGTCACCACCCCTTTCTCTCACGCCCCTACTTCTCTTCCCCCAGCTTCTCTGGCTCGCTCTTGAACTTCGTCTATACAGCTCCGCACTGTGGCTTCTCTCACTGGCATGTTCTCCTTCAGACCCATCCAGGTGGGTCCGAGAATAACATGCCGAGTAGTGGTCTTCCATTGCATGCATATACCACAAGTCCTATGTTCAGTAACACGTTGATGAATGAGCATTTGGGCCATTTCCAGTTTGGGGCTCTGGAAGACAAGGTCTCACTGTGTAGCCCAGGTTAGCTTTACGCACGTGTCTTGCCTGAGCCTCCTGAGCGCTGAGATTACAAGCAGGAGCCACCCCACCAGGTGCATTAACATTCCCACTCTAGTGTTGTTGTGACAAAATGTTTTCATCTCTCCTAGAGGGTACAAGAGAGCAGGCTAGCCAGAACTTATGGTGCGTATACGTGTGACTTCATAGATTCCATCAAGCTCTGTTGCCAAGTAGCCATCCGGTTTCACGTCCTCACTGGCATTGCGCGACCGTTCTCGCCTCTCCCTGGTGTCGGCACTAGGTATCATACCTTCGTTATCATAGTCGGTCCGGTGGATCGGAAGTAGTACCTTAGTGAGGTTTAACCTTGGGCCATTTGTCAGCTCTGGAAGTATGGTTAACCTGAATAGCACTGACAATGGTTCTGTGCCTGTGTGTTTGTAACGAGGCGTTTGAAATCTCCACCAGGGAAAGCTGATTTGGAATTCGAATGAACACTATCTGCCAATTCCTGCAGCTGCCAATGGGGCTTCTCTCAGCATAGTTTTTGACACCAGCCTTTCCCTTTGTATGATGTCACCCAGGGAAAGTGAGGTCCGTGCACAGGCAGACCCCAGCACAGTTGAGGGAATGTCCTTGGCTCTGTCCCTTGCCCTCACGGAGGCCCCCTCCCTGCCCGTGGAGTCTGAGTCAACCCAGTTCACACCTGGGATGGCCTTCCAAAGCCGTGCACACACTTCGTGCATGTTGTTTGCTTTCTTGGGAAGGGTTCCCAGCCTCTGAGTTGGGTTATCACAGACAGAGCTGGGCAGCTGACCCCCACCACCTCCACATTCTAGACCATGGTAGTCACAGAGTCTCTGAATTCTCGAAAGACGATGTGAAATTATGACTATATCCCGGCCTTGCCAGCAGGCTGGGCATATGTCCTTGTGGGTCACTGCTGGCTCAAAGGGTGGAAGTAGATGTGTTATGTTCTAGGACAGCTTCTAGAAAGTGTTGGCAAAAGGAAAGGGATCTCTTTGTTTCCTGTTGGTGACAGCGCACAGGTGATGGTGAGACTTGAGCAGCCTTACTGGAACATGAGATTGCCAGAAACCAAGGTGAAAGAGGCCTGGATCTCCTATGAAGACAGAACCATCACACTAATATTGGATGACTTCCATAGACTTTGGCTATGAGAGAGAGACAGAGACAGAGAGAGAGATCTATTTTTCTCCTTTCTCCAGCACTATTTTTTGGTAAGTAGCCTTGGAGATGGGCCATAGAGATTCTCCCTCTGGTAATTCACACCCTGAACAGTCCCCTCCCACATTGTGTGACCAATAGTATGTGGCAGCAGGTGGTTCGCGTGTCACTTCTGAGATTGTCTGGAGGGAGTTATGTCCGGGATGGCACTATGAAAAGAGCTCTCTAGACTACCCCCACCCCCATGTGCTGTGGGTGAAAGGGACCCCAGGCCCTGTGCATGCCAGGCAGACCGGGGTGGGGGTCATAGCACAAGCAGAGGTCAGCTTGCAAGAGTTGGTTCTGTTTCTACCACATGGGTCCCAGAGATTGAACTCAAGTCATCAAGTTTGATAGCAAGGGTCTCAACCTGCTGAGCATCCGGTGCGTTAGTTGGCTTTCTATCCCTATAACAAAACCTAACAGGGTTTAAAAAGACGGAAGGTTTGGAGGTTCTTGTCCATGCTGGATCAGCCGTGCTGCTTTGGGTCTTAAGGAGCACAGCATGACGTGGCCAACAGAGCCAGGAGAGCAAAACTACTCTCCTCATGGCCAGGAAACAGAAAAGAGCCCCCCCCCACTTCAATGGCACAGCCCCTAGTGACCTAAGGACTTTCCACTCAACCCACCCCTTAAAGAGTCTGCCATCTTCCAATAATGCTGCCCTGGCAAACAAGCCTTTAACAGGCAGCTTGGCCTACAAAAGGAAATCTTGTCTCAAAAAAAAAAAGCCAGGTGTGGTGGGTCATGCCCACAGCAGCACTCGATAGCCCAGACTACATAGTAAGTTCCAGACGATCTAGGGCTGCAGGGGGTGGAGTGTCTCAACAAGAAGAAAAAGGCAGAGAAGAAGAAAACTATAACCCTGGGCAAAAGTGCTGACCAAAACCCTCCCCTACTGCCTGTCCCCCTGGCCGAGCCTGAGGCAGTGTTGAGACCACAGTGACCACTCATGCTGAGATCTTACTAAGGACCACCAGGAAAGGGAGTTGTCCAGGAACCTGTTCTAAGACAGCCCTGGACACACGGCAGGTAAGGAATCTCCAATATGAAGTTCAGAGCTGACTGAGTCAGACCCCACTGAAGTTCTACTGGATGTGGCCTGCCTGTCAAGACAGACCACTCAGCCAGCACAATGACCACCAACATGACCAGGACAGACCAAACCTAAATCAACGCACTAGCGCTGAGGATGGATCTCAGTTGGTAGATGCCTTGCCTGGCATCCACACAGCCCAGGCTTAATTCCCAGGTGGCACAAGCCTGTAATCCCAGCACTTGAAAGGCAGAGGCAGGAAGATCAAGGTCATCCTGGACTAGTTAATGAGATCAAGGCCAGCCTGGGACACAGGAGACCCTATCAAGGGAAAACACACACACACACACACACACACACACACACACACACACACACACACACAATCTATGCTCCAAAATATATTTGCATAGGAATATTTATATCATATTATAACAAACTGTATACAGCCAGGCAGCAGTGGCGTACGCCTTTAATCCCAGCACTCGGGAGGCGGAGGCAGGCGGATCTCTGTGAGTTCGAGGCCAGCCGGGGCTACAGAGTGAGTTCCAGGACAGCCAGGGCTGCTATACAGAGAAACCCTATCTCAAAAAAAACAAAACAAAACAAAACAAAAATGCTATATTCATAATGGTTTCAAACTGGAATACACTAAAATATTAACTCATTAGAAGATAGAGAAACAAACTGTGGTCCAGCCATGTGATAGAATACTACTCAGAAGTATAGAGAAATGTGCTGTTTCAGAGACTTGCAGCAGCCTGAAGAAACCAAAAAAAAAAAAAAAAATGAGGGAGGAATGACACTTTGTAAGCCATTTCTAGAAAATTCAAGAAGAAACAAAACTAGCCTGTGGTAATAAAAATCAAAATATGGGCTGCTAGGGAAGACTGACTAGCAAGAGGGTAAGGACGTTTCTTTTTGGGGGAGTTGGGGGAGAGTGCTCTGGATGAGGTTATTTTTACTATCACATACACTTGCTCAGACTCATCAAACTGAGCGCCTTCTTCGAATTTCAATGTATGGAAATTATGTTTTAATTAAAAATTAAATTAAAATGAATTGTAGGCAGGGTTTGCTCCAGGAGCTAAAGACACAGTAGCAGAGAGCAGGCAAAGCCCTGTCCAGTGGGAGCTGCCATCTGGCCCTAGAGCTAATAAACGACAAAGCTAGAGAGGAACTGAGATTTCCAGGCCTCCCAAGTCAGCTTCAGCTTTCTTTAGCGTTGCCGGTGACGGCCCACCCCAGAGCACCATGGGAGTTCCAGGGACCCGCACCAGAGGCCAGTGGCCCTTTCTCACAGTGCTCACAGCACTACCTGCCCGCAAGGCCAGGAGACAGATAGGGATCTGTCCTTGCTGCTGCTGGACCTGGGACTTCTCCTCCATCTTCTCTTCTTCCTAGGACTGCTAGCCAATGGACCTCACAGACACCAGCAAATATTGATTTCCCAGAAGGTCAAATAGCAAACACGCACACCCAGAAAAGAGAATATCACCCGGCAATGCCAAACTAGGGAAGGATTTTCTTGCCCATTCGGGACAGTTAAGAGATGGGAGGAGTCAAGGAAACCATAGGGGATTCAATTGAGAGGCTGGCTTCCGAGGGTGTGGTTTGTCCTCACTGTTTACTGTACCTTGTACTAGGGCCCTCTGAACGCCACTCACTAGTCCTCAGGGTCAGCTAGTAGCTATGTGGTAATTCAATAGTTATTCAAGTGTTCGCTGCTCTGCTCCTTAAGACTTTAGGAGCCAAACTGGCCAGGAAATCCCATCCCAGTAAAACCCATCATAATCTGGATTCTTAGCAAGGACTCCAGAAAATGTTCTCGTCACCCACCAATTACAATTCCTTCCCACTTGTAGCATTTAGCAACCGAGGTCACTCAGATAACTGTACCTTTGTATGGGCAGCACTACTGGCCTTCTGTTTCCAGATGGGGAAACTGAGTCTGTGAGACAGAAGCAGGCAATGGAAAAGTCAAGACAAGAGCCGAGAGCTTCTAAGTTCCACACATGAAGTTGGTTTGTTGTCTGTGCCCTTCTTGGATGGTAAAACTGCCTAAGAGCCGTGACAGGCAGTTTCTAAGAAGGCCCTAATGGTCCCCACCTCCTGGTATTGCACCCTTATAGTCTTTGCTCTTTCTAAGGCTAGACTGCACCAAGAACTCACTTTTAGCCAGCAGAATAGAGTAGAAATAACTGGAGGGTACTTTTAGTCTACAAAAAAAAAAAAAAAAAGACTCTGGCTGTCTTGGGCTCTGTGGTGGCTGGCATTAATTGTCAACGCCACAGGATCTACAGTCACCTAGGAGATGAGCCTCCAGGCCACCTGTGAGGGATTATTTAGCCTCTGGGCATGCTTGTGAGGGATTATCTAATTTAGGTTAACTGAAGCAGGAAGACCCACATTACAAGTGGGAAGCACTGTAGCTTGGGTGTGGGTCCTGGACTATAAGGCAGGACAAGCACTCATGACTTTCTTGACCACAGATGTGGTCATCAGCTGACAACTGGCAACCTAGACCCGCAGGGCAAGGATCAAGCAAGGCATGACTGTAGTGGTGTGAATGAGCTTGAAAACAGGCTTTCTGGGGCCTCCGGCCAGCAGCCCCATGAGGTGCCAGGGAGCCATCCTAGAAGGACACCTCATGAAGTCTCCCACCAAAAGCCTTGGAAGCAGACTGGGACCTCAGCTCACTGTGGTCTCATGGACCATGTCCTCTGCAATCTCTTGAGAGACCCTGAGTCAGAACTTCCCAATCACGACACTGAATTCATACTCCTCAAACTGTAGCATCACTGATGTTGTAACATCACCAACGTTTAAGTTGTGAACTTTAGCAGTCGTTTATTACAAAACACACAACTAGCCCGGCTTGTAGCCAGCTAGTACCTGACCACTATCGCACTAACAACTAGTACTCCCCTTTCTCCCAAATCTTCTTAGGCTGACCCTCTCCACGTGCCCACCGCCCCCTCTGACATCTTCATCTTTTCATTCTTCAACTCCGTTTTCTTTTCCCATTCTCTTCTCTTCTCTTTTGCCCAGAGAGCATGTCGAAGTTGGTCCTCCTACACTGAGAACACTGGAAACCGTGCCTGTGTCAGCCAGGGGAAAGCGACAGTTAGGGCTCCCCCACATTGTACCGGTCACCTTGGCTGCTCTGGAATATTCCGGGGCCTTTTGCGTGACTGCCTTTGTTTGCAGCACGCCCTAAATTGCCTCTGTGCCAAATGCTGAATGTGACCAGAAACGACACAAGATGAATAACGTGGCATATAATTATCACCACATTTCAGATGAGGGCAATATGCATTTTTCTAGAAGCCAAAGGGATGCAATTTTATTTGGTAACACAAAATGCTCCATTTGGGGGTCAGTTTTCAAGCAGCCCTTCATTCTGAAGCAATTTCGTGTGAATAAAAGCATTTGTATTCATACACTGCGTAAATGTGCATTACCCCAGCCCCAACTCCTGGTATACACTTCTTCATGTGAGTCCAGCTCCTCTAGGCGAGGCGGTCTTGAGTCTGAATAGGAGAAGGTGAATTCAACAATGCATTTAACTTGGTCCATGCCTCAGTAGCTCTGTCTCCTTTACTGCCAACCAGGACACGCTGGGCTTTGCTCAAACCGCTTTTAGACTCGGCAAAAGGACTAGGTCTTTAACACCCTGAACATCCGACTGTGACACTGGCCTCTTCTCTCTGAGTCTTGGGGTCTTTTTTTCTTTCCTTCAGCCAGGCATGGTGACTCACATCTGTAACCCCGCAGTCTAGGCCAGCCCGTACTATAGAGTTGAGAGCCTTGGGTGAGAGAGGCAGGGAGGGAGGGAAAGAGGCCTTCTGTCCCCCTAACTTCCTTCTCTCTTCCCACAACAGACGAATAAAAGTACACACTAAGCCAAAGATTTGAGATTGAGGGGCCTCTTTAGGGGAGAATATTAGTCCGCTTGGGACACTGACAAAATACCCCAGGTTGAGAGGCAGAAGCAACAGGCACGTGCTCTCCCATTGTTCTGGACACTGGAACTACAAGGGGAAGGTGTGGGCAGGCGTGGTTCCTAAGTTCTCTTGGCTTGCACAGGGTCATGTCTATATCCTCACATGATGACCCCTCTATGCGTGCAACCTTGCTATTTGGGGGGTGGTGTGTCAAATCTCTTCTTGTAAGGACATCAGGTACTTAATGACGATTTGGGCTCTTGTGCTCTGTTCCTTAAATCTCTAAACCAATGGTTCTCAACCTTCCTAATGCTGCAATTCTTATGTTGTGGTGACCCCCAGCCATAAAATTAGTTTGTTGCTACTCCTTTTCTGAATTTATGAATCATAATGTAAATATCTGATATGCAGGAAATCTGATCTGCAACCCCCAAAGGGGTCACAACCCACAGGTTGGGAACCACCACTCTAGAGGCTAGAGTAGCCAGGGTAGCCAACCACATAAACAGAGAGACCTTGATGTCTCAACCTCAGGCTTCCCCATCTCAGATGCATAGCAAGGACACCAGAGAATGTAGAACCTACCAGTGCGATCAGATTAGGGCCACCATGATGGCCTCAATGCCAGCTGATTGCCTCTTTAAACAGTTACTTTTATTATTTTTAAGTGTGTGTGTGTGTGTGTGTGTGTGTGTTAGCCCCCTTAGCCAGAGGTCTCTGGTCTCCTAGAGCTGGAGTTACAGATGGTTGTAAGCCAATCACCAGAAGTAGGTGCTGGGAACCCAACCTGGGTCTTCTGAATGCGCAGCCATTACTCTTAACTGCCAAGCCATCTCTGTAGCTCCTCACTTGCCTCTTTAAAAGCCTGTCTCAAGTCACATTTCAGTGTTCTGGGAATTAGCACTTTAAATGTAAGTTCTAGAAGGACACAAGATTCAGCCCACTACCTCATGGTGAAAGGCGAGGGAAATGAGATGGGACGATGCCAGAAAAGGCTCCTCTGATGAGTAGAGGACTATGGGTAATTAGGGCTCAGGCCCTCAAGGACCACAGAGAACATCTTTATGGGGAGTTTACTTAAGTGCTCCCATGAATGGGGGAAGAAACTGGGATGCTGGATGTGCCTACACACTGCATGTTGGTTAAGAATTCTTCCTATCTAGACAACTCCTTCGTGGGATACCCAGGCCAGCATACATACTCCAGGATTAGAAAACCCGCTTTAGCAGAGATACAGGAGGTCCTGAGGATAAACAAATGAAGTGTCTCCAAAATGCAAAATGATTGGCACCACCACTTTGAAAGAGAGGATGGTGATGGAATTTTTATTTCCAGGTCTGAGATACGTAATTGAAAAGTCACTAGCGGGAGCTGGGCAGGAAACTCAGTGGGAAGGCACTTGCTGCTGAATTATTACCTTTCTCCTTGCAGTGACAAAATGACCGGCAAAAACGACCTAAAGAATGGACTTGCTTTGGCTCACAGTTTAGGGAGACACAGTCCACCCATCATGGCAGGAAGACACAGCAGCAGGTGTATAAGACAGCTAGTCCAGTCCATTTAACCATCACACCTGGCACATGAGAGGCCCTGGATTCCAGCTGTCAGAACTGGATCATCCACTGAGCTCCACACTTACAGGCAGACAGCTGTGGCCTAGCAAGGTGACCTAGTGGGCCTGGAGCTTATAGAGTGGAGGAGAGCAATCAGGAGCCGATTCCTCTAGGCCCAGGCTAGAGCCTGATGTTCCCGCTGCTTCTCTGCTCACTGGGTAGGAGAGGCCCAGGATTTGCCAGTCTCTTTGCTGGGTAATGAGCTCTCAGCTTGCCAGCAAATGCTAATGAACCTCATGGAAAAAAAGCTCAGAACATCTGCAGGCAGCCAAGGGCCCAGGAGCCCATCAGGAAAGCAAAGCTAGCTAGACATGTGTAGCTGAACCAGGCCCCAGATGAGAGCACCCATGAACTGTGGGATCTTATCAGAAAGGCACCAGATCCTTCCAGATCCCCACAAAGGATTCTAAGCCTCTAAGGAAGCTGACTGTTACTAAGAGGGACACATAATCCTCCCAAGGACCTCATGGGGTCTACGTCACTGGTGTATTTTATGAGTGTTCAAACCACTCACACATGTCGTTCAGAACCTGTACCCAGAACCTGTACCATTGGGTACATTAAGCACTTCATCTTGACCTCGGCATGTTCACTCGGCTGGGACCTGTGTTCTTAGAGGTCTGCAAGGCCAGATCCAGAGGTGATAATATCTCCTTTTTAATCTCTATAGGATGCCAAGGGTTGCTCATGCATCTCTCACCAGGGCTCATGAAGTTTCTAGAGTGTTCCAAGAGCAATAGTCCCATGCAGAACTATTGCTGCCTATGATATACAACACAGCCAGGCAAAGCACTGCAAGAATAGGTCCTGAGGGATAGTAGTAAGGTACACAGTCCCCACACTGTTGACTCTCTATGTCACACATGAAGACTGAGGAGGAAAGGAAGGAATTCCAAGGTGGATCCCCAGTAAGCTATCACAGTCTGTTGACCCAAACCTAGGAGTGCCAAGGTTCCTGTCAGAGGCCAGACAATATTTTGGTTCTTCACATGCTGCCTGCCTGACTGCTAGAAGGCTGCCACTCCACCCACCCACCCACCAACCCATCCATCCATCCATCCATCCATCCATCCATCCATCCATCCATCCTTTCATCTATCCTTTCATCTCACAAATACTGGCAGGTGCCTCCTTTGTGCCAGGTGTTGTTGCAGACACTAAGGAGATAGCAATGGAAATGCAAGCTAACCCGCTGCTCCAACAGAGACTTACACTCCAACGGGGCGGAACAGACAAGAAACCCCGTCAAGGAGGAGGACACACAAATGCTAGGAAGGAAACGAAACAGGGTGGAGCTAAGGAGCTGGGGGAAGGAATGGAGAGCAACCCGGGGGTGACTGGAGAGAGGGATCCCAGGTAGGAAGACAAGTGGAAAGGGCCTTAGGCCAGGCAGATCCAGGAGGGGGAAGTGACAGGCAATGAGGTCAGAGAGGCAACAGGCAGCCATCATTTTGTGCGTGCTTGTAGACCACAGGGAAGACCTGAGGCTACCCCGAGGAAGATAAAAAGCCACTGGAGTGCTTTGAACAAGATGTGACACGATATGGCATGTGTTCTTGTAAGTGGTCATGGTGCTATGCTGAGCCTGGAATAGGAAAAGTGGGGAGAGAGTGGAGAGTGGGGAGCCGCAGCCCATCAGGCTGAGCTAGCGGAGGTGAGAAGGGCTGAGATTATTCTTAAGGTGGAATCTACAATACTGGCTGGGTTGAAGGTGGGAAACGCAGTGAGACGGCTCAGGAAGCCAAGGCTGACAAGCTGAGCTGAATGCCTGGAATCCACAGGGTAGAAGGAGAAAACCAACGTCTGCAACTATCCTCAGCCCTCCGCAGGCATGCCGTGCTCACACGTGCACACACACAAGATAAATAACTGTAAAATAAAAACTATGGAGATTGCATTTGGGTGAGAGAAAACTCAAAGACGACCTCAGCTTTGGGGCCAGTGCCATGGAGAAGGTAGCACAGGAGCCAGGTGTGGGGACGCACCAGGTTTCTCGTGTCTATTGGACATGTAGGGGACAAGGCCAAGGCAAGGAGGCAATGGGACATATGAGCCTGGGAAAGAGGGGAGATGCCCAGGCCAGAGTTTGACATGGATGCCCTTAGCACCTTGAAGTGTTTGGAGTTAGAACGTGAGGCCAGAGTCACAAAGGGGCTGAACTACAAGGAAGAGGCAGGGGATTAAGAACTCAAGGGAGGCCTCTGCAAGTCCCACTGAGCTGTGTAGCCACAGGCCTCAGGAAACTTTCACCTTGAGACCTGTTAAGCTCACCAAGGATGAGTAAGCCGATAGCTATAGGCCTCAAGAGTAGATAAGCCAAGGCTGAGGAGGCCCAAGCTTTGAGAACAGGACAGTGGAGAAAAGGCCTTGGCTGGAGGCCAAGAGCATTTTGGACATTTCTAAGAAGGAAAGCAGGCAGTCTCTGGTGGAACACAGGACATTTTGTGCTGGGACGGGGTCAGCTGGAAAGAAGCAATCGGTCTGAATGCTGAAACAGATGAGGAGCAGGGTAGGCAGGGATGGTCCTCATACAAAGGACCCCTTCCCACTTGGCCGTGGCTAGGACCAAGCAAATCTACTGCACAGCAGCCTCCGTCAGTCACGTGTGTCTCTGACTGACCAGAAAATGGCCCATGAATGGCGGCGGCTCCCTAAACACGATGATCAGACTCGGAAGGTGACATCCGAGTTGCCTCCTGACAGTAAGGAAGAAGTGAGCCTGGAGAGCTGGAGAGCACGAGCCTCGGCAAAGGAGAAGCTGTGGGGAGCGGGAGTGGCAATGTGGAGGCTGCAGGCCAGGCGCCCAGCTGACCGTGCGTCACAGTGGGAGACAGAAGGCTAGAAGAGTTGGGCCTAGAGAGGTGGCACTTGAACTTGCCACTCGAAGCCTCCCGAAGTAGTCTCAGGAGGAAATGACAGAGTCCAGTGTATATTTAAAGAGCCCATCCGGACAGGGTGAAAGAAAGGTTCAGGCAGGCAGCCCAGAAGCCTGGCATGGGGACACTCTGTACCCCACCCCACGTATACAACCATGGACAACCATGGAATCCGAGAAGACCAAAATGTTCAGCTTTCCCTACATGGGCTGCTGTTACCCTGGATGCCCTGAGAGGGATTATTATAACAGGGTCCATGGGTAAGAAAGCTAGGGAAGCTTTTCCTTGGCTGTCAGTACTCCCCCAGCTGCTGACAGCGGATCCCCCAGTGGTAAACGAACCCCTGGCGAGGCAGGAGGCTGGAAGAGATGCAAAAAGATGTCCCGATCCTTGGCTGCATCTCTGACCCGCCCAGCAAGCAGCGTCCACCGAAGTCAGGTGTGTCGGGCAGCAGGAGTGAGTCAACAGCAGGGAAAGAGCACCCCGATTCCACATGGAAGCCTTGGTCCCCAAAGGACAGAGGCCCATTCTTGAGGCCCTACACTTGAAGGGCCCTAAGTGTGCCCCTTTAGTGCACCCTAAGCCCGGTAAACTCAGAAACCAAAGTACTGAAGCTTACTGGGTAAATGAAGGCAAACCAAGTAAACGGAGGCACAGTCACCCGTGCCAAACTTATAATGGGCCCTTTCTTTCTTCCTTGTTTGATTTGTTTGAGGCAGGGTCTCCCTGTGTTGCCTTGGCTGTCCTGGTGCTCGGCTTAAAGGCGTTTAAGCTGCTATATCCAGCTAGAAGATGATTTTGCCAAAAAAAAAAAAAAAGAAAAGAAAAGAAAAAAAAAACAGACTCCTCACTTGGGCCCACAAGATAACTAAGAGCATCTCAGCCTTTGCTTGGTCTCTTCCTTTTGTTAGGCGTCAAGCCCCTGCTTGACTCTGCACAGACATGGGAGTCACTTAAGTGGTTGTCTGTCTAGCCAACCTATCACCCCCACCCCGTAAGGATGAGGGCACAGAAATGACAGCCATTGTGTTAACCCTTCGGGTTCCAGGTACGGCAGAGCCTCAAAGGTCAGACCAGCCCCTCTCTCTAGATGAGGCAGTTATGCCTAGGGGTAAGCTATTCACTGTAGCAAGAATCCTTTTGCCTGGTGTGGTAGTGGCTTGCATTTAATCCCAGCACTTAGGAGGTAGAGGCAAGTAGATCTGTGTGAGTTCGAGGCCAGCCCGGTCAACATAGCAAGTTCCAGGACAGCCAGGGCTACACAGAGAAACCCTGTCTCAAAAAGAAAAAAAAAGGAAAAAGAGAAAGAGAAAGAAAAAAAGAAGGAAGGAAGGAAGGAAGAAAGGGAGAAAGAAAGAAAGAAAGAAAGAAAGAAAGAAAGAAAGAAAGAAAGAAAGAAAGAAAGAAAGAAAGAAAGAAAGAAAGAAAGAAAGAAAGAAAGGGAGAGAGAGAAGAAAGAGAGGGGAAGGGAAGCAGGAGGGGGAGGGAGGGAGGAGGGAGAGGGAGGAAGGGAAGGAAGGGAGGGAGGGAGGAAGGAAGGAAGGAAGGAAGGATCATCTTATGGGAACCAGATTGCAGAGCCAACTGAGACACAATCCTTCAGACCACAACTTACTCAGGACGGCTTAACTGGGCATTCTTCTTCCCTCCTCCTCCAGTAATTTGTTTTTTAAACCCTGAAGCTCTGGTCAGGATTGTGCCTGTAATCCCAGCACTCTAAAAGGCAAAAACAGGTGTTGCTAGTTCAAGGTCAGCCAGGACTAAAAAACAAGAAAAAAAAAAACCCAATGAACAAGAGCAACAACAAAAGCAAAGCATGCTGGGACAGGAGAGACCTTTTCCTCAGTAGTGTAGCCATTGGTAAGGAGGTTGCTCTACTCCGGTAATGTCCTCTCAGGCCTGATCCTGCAAGCAGCCCTAAGCGTTAGGTCACCACCACGACAAAGCCATGAAAGTGGACGCAAGGCTAGTTGAGAAGAGGAAGGGGGGGGGTTGGGGGGGGAGATGTTATCGAGTGTGAATATGGTCAAAATGCATTCTGTGCATACTGTTATAATGAAACTCGTGGACGTGTATCCTCAACATTTCACACAAACTTTCTAAATGAAGAAGTAGTAAATACATTTTTAAAAAAATGAACCTATAATTCATGGCAGTACCAGATCTTGGGCTCACCAGACCTCTTTATCTGTTTTTTTTCTTCCCTGTGTGGCCACACTGAATAAATCTCTCTGCTTTTCACCAGAACTGCCCTCTGTAATCAGGACAATCGGGACAGGGGCTCCTGCCAAAATCATGGTTCCATACTCAATGCTGAAAAGTTAGAGCCAGACCCTGGCCCCCACTGGGCTAGCCCCTGCCACCCAGTGTGGTAAACCCCCTGTCGGCCTCCTGCTCACGATCACCGTTCTCTTGACTTTCCACAAAGGAATCTCAGCTCAGTTCTGCTAATGCCCAGGTGCTGGGGGAACTCTGGTCTCTACCCAGTCCTGAATTTACCCAAATACCCCCAGCAAATCAGAGCAGTGTTGGGGTTGCCACAGTTGCCAGGCAGAGAGCCGAAAGCAAATCCAAGCAGGTACCCAGAGCCGCCTCCGGGGCTTCTCAAAGCCAGGGGCTGACCAGCCAGAGACTTCAGTAAAGCTGCATGGTGGCCTTCGGTGGCTGCAAACCCATTACACAGCCAACATAATCCATTCATCCCTAAAAATAAGGGAAGGGGAGGGAGTGAGATCCCACCGCGTGTGTGTACATAAAAACCCAAGCAGAAGCCAAGCGTTCTGACCCTGAGTCACAGACACGAGGGAGGGGAGAGAGGCTCCCTGGTCTCTTCCACGATCACCCTACAGCTAAGGAATTGTTCTGGAAACCTGGGAGTCAGCTGGGGTTGCAGTAGCTGGGCTAAGAGAGAGCCAGGGAATTTAGGCCTACATCAGCCTTCCTAAGGCACGCTCCAGAGCTGGGTGTCCCTGACAGCTGTGGTCATGGGGACACTCCCAGAGCTTTGGAAAAAACGGAAGAAGCCTGCGGGATTTAAATAGCTCAGGCAGCAAGGACCCTGTTCCTTCCCATGGGAAACTGGTCCTGAAGCCAAGAACCGCCACCATGGGGACCGCTTCATGGCCCTGGACAGGACAGACCGTTTGCAGGCAAAAAGGTCACCAGCTGGTGTGTGTGTGTGTGTGTGTGTGCCTGGTTTTTTGTTTTTTTTTTTTCAATCAGCAGGTAAACCAGTATTTTTATTCTCTGACATCTTTAAACATACACAACACACACACACACACACACACACACACCCCAGAAGAATGCAGCTAGCTTCTTAAATTAGAAATCTGTTGTGTAATTAGTCCATTTTATCTTCTCGGAGTTGTTGCTGTTTTCTCTCTGTGGCTTCCAGAAATGTCATTGGCTAGGCTTTAAAAGTAGGATTTGTTTTTTTTTTTTTCCTTCCAGAGAAAAATTCTATAAATATTTTCTCCCTTTTAGCATGTTTTAAATTTGAACGACATATTGTAAAGATAGCAGGAGTTATGAAAGTCTCTCTTGGCTGCCAGTGAAATGCCGTGAGGAAAGGCATTCAAGAGGGAACTTCTGCCCAGAGAGATGGTCACTGCGCTCTCCCACAAGGGGCTCAGGAGACAGAGCACCCCAGCTGCCTCTGCTCACTGCTGCTGGAGCTAGAGGAAGCCATCCTCCAAGTGGACAAGAAAGCTGCACTTGGAAAATGCTATCCCCGTGGCGGTGGTCAGAAATCTACCCTTCGTGATGCATCTCTTTGGATAGGATTTTAGGCAGAGGTTTCACAGAGGCGAACCTTAATGTCCCTCCATGTTGAAATCAAGCAGTAAAAACCTGTGTAAGGGGCCGGGCGGTGGTGGCACACACCTTTAATCCCAGTGCTCAGGAGGCAGAGGCAGGCGGATCTCTGAGTTCGAGGCCAGCCTGGTCTAGAGAGTGAGTTCTAGGACAGCCAGGGCAACACAAAGAAACTCTGTCTGGAAAACCAAAATAAAAAAAAAATTAAAAAGATGTATAAAGGGCAGGAAATATAGCTCAGTGGTAGGGTGTGCTTAGTGTACACGTGATTCTGATTCTCACTACCAAAAAAGAAAGAACCTATATAAAGAGATTGTTCAGGGCAGGATTGTTTACAGGTACAAAAGATTGGGAATGACCTGTGTGTATATCTGGGAATAGGATAATGCTTAAATGAGGTGGAATGCGTCACCACAATATAATGCTACAGTGTTATTAAAAGAGTCTGACAGGGCTGTTGCCAGGTAGGTAGAGTACTTGTCTAGCAAGCACAAAGCCCCGTGTCAATCCCCAGCAATGCCTAAAACCTGTCATATCTATAATCCCAGCACTAAGGAGATGGCGGCAGGAGGATCAGAAGTTCAAGGTCATCCTCTCCTATATGATGAGGTTGAAGTCAGCCTAGGATAGACGAGACCATTTCTAAAAGAATACAAATACAATACAATGGTTGATGTGTGTGTGTGTGTGCGTGCGCGTGCAAATGGTGGGATATGCTTGCATGCAAATATGTCAAGGCAAGAGGTCAGTGCTAGGTGCCTTCCTCTGTCCCTCTCCATCTTGGTTTTTGAGACAGCGTTGCTCACTGAACCTGAAGCTCGCCGCTTCTGCTGAACTGAGCATCCGTTACTCCCCTGGGGTCTGTGTGTGTCTCTCTGTCCCCTGGAACAATGCGGTTACAGATGCATTATTCCGAGCTGGGCGCTGGGAGCCAAACTCTGGTCCCCATGCTTGCCCATCAAGACATCTCCCCAGTGCTCCCCCAACTAAAATAACAACAACAACAACAATAATAATAATAATAATAATGAAGAGAATGCAACCGAGCAGTGTTGCATGCTGCTCTGTGGAATTAGAGTGTTAAGTGGCAAGGCAGAAAGTAGGGCATATTATAGTCTGTTTGTAGCATACCACCATTTCTCTTTAGAGAGGAGGTATATATGTAGATACAGCCTTGCATCAAAGCTGGGAGCAGAGATGGCTTCCAGGAATGGGAGCTAGATAGATAGCTGGGTGGCTTAAACCAGGCTTGCTCTTGCCAGGACCTATGTCAGGAGGCCAGCTCCAGGGGATCCGATGTCTCTGGCCTCCATGAACACCTCCACTCAAGTGCACACACCCACAACACATACGAATCCCTGAAAAGGAGTTTTAAAAGAAGGAGAATAGTCGGGAGGGGCCTTGATTTTCTCAATATACATCATATTCCTGCCATGCTGACTGCATATGGATCTTATCATCTGTGTCTTTTCAAGCAAATACATTTGCAAATAATCAAATACACATATCTTTGCCTGATCTGGGGAAACATATATAAGAATTGTGAAGCTGGGCGTAGTAGCACACACCTTTAGTTCCAGCACTTAAGAAGTAGAAACAGGTAGATGGTATGCTTTAGGGCATCCTAGGCTACCTAGTGAGTTCAAGACCAGCCTCAGCTATGTGGGGAGATGAGAGAGAGGTGGGGAAAGGGCTGGAGATGACCTGGCAGGGAAAAGCAGTCGCTGCGCAAGGCTGACAACCCCAGTTCAGTCCCCACAGTGGAAGGAGAGAACCAACGCGACTTTTTTCTTTTTCTTTTTTGGTTTTTCAAGACAGGGTTTCTCTGTGTAGCCTTGGTTGTCCTGGAACTCGCTTTGTAGAGCAGGCTGGGCTTGAACTCACAGAGATCCACCTGGCTCTGCCTCCTGAGTGCTGGGATTAAAGACGTACGCCACTGCCGCCCAGCTTGAGAACTACTCTTGAAAGTTGTCCTTAATCTTTCAAGCGTACTCAACCTCTCTCTCCCTCTCCCTCCCACCCTCCCTCCCTCCCTCCCTCCCTCTCTCTCTCTCTCTCTCTCTCTCTCTCTCTCTCTCTCACACACACACACACACACACACACACACACACACACACACGATAAAGAAAAAAAGAGAATGAGAGAAAATTGAGGGAGATATTAGGGCAGCATAGAGGCCATCTCGACTCCAATGTATTTCCTTGAAGTAACTAGACATTTTCTTTACTTTCTTAAAAATAATATCTTTTTTTCCTCCTATTTTGGGCCAGGTTTGGGGGGTTTGTTTGTGGCAGGGTCTTATGTAACTCCCCACGCCACTAGGGATGTCTTTGAACTTCCCACTCTCCAGCCCTCACATCCCAAGCACTGGGGTCACAGGTGTGTGCCACCAGCTCTAGCTTATGCAGTGCCGTGAGTCAGAACACCCAGGAGAGCAGGCATGTGAGGCAAGCATTTGTCAAATGAATGATATCTGCAACCTTAACCTGAATTTCCTGAGGCAGTCCTTCCAGGCTGGGGTAGAAGCTGGCACGGAGATGGGCAGACTAGTTCCTAATGGCTCTGGAAGCACAGGAGGAATCACTGACACTGGTTCACACTTCCGGTGCCTCCCTTCAGAAGGCATTCGAAGACTTGCTGCCCAGTGGCTCGCCACACCCACCTCACTGCTGAATCTGCAGGTCTGTGATCTGGTCTCTCGGTCTGTCTCAGAGTGCTTTGAAGTAGACCCCTCAGTCAGCTCTGGGCACAGCTGTGGAATCCGGGGCCTCTGTTTCCCTATTTGTCAAATAAAAAAATGCTAACATCTTTTCATCACTGTGGTACAAAGATGTAGTTAGGTGACTGTCTGCCTAGCCCAAGGTGGGTGCTAAGTATTGTAGGTACTCGAGTAATGGTGAGCCTGGGAGGAGTTGATAGGTATAATGTGATTTTATTTGTATGTTAATAAAGTTGCCTGGAGATCAGAGGTCAAATAGCCATTAAACAGAAGTCCGGCAGTGGTAGCACACGCCTTAATCCCGATCACAAGGATTTCTGTGTGGTCAAGGACATAGCCAAGCAAGGTGACCTGAACTTTTAATCCCAGTACCAACCATGGAGACCTAGAGGTCTGTATAGATAGGCAGCGATGAGAAAGTCATGTGGTTGGGTTTAGAGCCAATAAGAAGGCAGAACAGAAAGGCAATAAAAAGACAGTCACACAGGAAGAAGGTCTCTCTCTCTCTCTGGGGAAGCAATGGCAGTGAGTGGTAAGCTAAAGGCTATTCGCTAGTGCTCTGACCTTTTGGGCTTTTAACTCTGTATTTGGCTCTGTGTTTCTTATTTAATAAGACCGTTTAGAATTTCGTCTACATTTGATAGGTATACACTTGATGTTAACATTTTCAGACCCTCTTCAAGGCAGGATGAGTGTATCCAATAATCCAATCAGGGTCCCCTTGGCTGCTTGAGACCATCTACGGGTCATAGAAAGATGCCAAGTGGTGGTGGCGCACGCCTTTAATCCCAGCAATCGGGAGGCAGAGCCCTGCAGATGTCTTTGAGTTCGAGGCCAGCCTGGTCTACAGAGTGAGTTCCAGGACAGGTACCAAAAGCTACACAGAGAAACCCTGTCTCAAAAGAAAGAAAGAAAGAGAGAGAGAGAGAGAGAGAGAGAGAGAGAGAGAGAGAGAGAGAAAGAAAGAAAGAAAGAAAGAAAGAAAGAAAGAAAGAAAGAAAGAAAGAAAGAAAGAAAGAAAAAGAAAGAGGCTGAGATGCCCTTTTATTGTTCCCATTTCACAGTCAAAGAAGCCAGCATTTGCACTCGGGTGTTGTTGTGAGATGATCTCACGTAGCTCAGGCTAGCCTTGAACTTACTGTGTAGCCAACAATGACCTTGACCTTCTGTCCTGTCTCAAGTGCACATGACCATTCCCAGTTTCCTGAACCCAGGGCTGCATGTGTGCACTCTACTAACACATTCCGGCCCCTGCATCTGGTCCCTGCTGACCTGCAAGCCCGTGCTGTCAAACGGCCTTGCGGGCCTGCCTGCTGATAGATAGACCTCCTGGTGCCTCTGCGCACACAACCTTGACCTTGTGCGCTCCAGTTGTCTCTGCTTGTCCAACTCCGGAGAGCATCACTGCCCTAAGTGCCAAGGGTCTACAAGTTTGTCAATCACCAGTGAAACAAGCCTCTGTCCCGTGTATGCTGGGCCTGGGCCTGTGGTGGCAGCCGGCCTTGGGGACCTTTGTCCACTGACGTATCACCTGGATGGGTAGTAGCCTTATCCCCAGTTTACCCCTTCCCTTAAAATGACCCAGAAGAGCTCTCCAAGGAAAAATGGATGCCCAACAATCTGTACATGGCCAGACCCTCCAAGAAAGGCCGGTGCACAGCCATCTGCTCCCTCCATGCCACCTTACCAAGGGTGGGTGCTACCCCGTAGGAACCTAGGATCCAGAGCACAGTGAGGGAGGCAGAGGAAAGAGACATGGGGGCCTCCAGACAGAAGTACCTTTCTCAACCCTGCCACACACAGAGATGCTCTCTCTGGGCCACAGGAGAGCACTGAGACTCCCAGGGAGAGGCCTGGAGAGCCAGCCAGCCACAGGAACAGCGTTCTTGGGCAGCCTGGCAACCTGCCACGAGCCAATGGCCCGGCACCACTGGCAGGAGGCTCCTTTGGCCTGCCCAGGCAAGCCCACGGAGGCAGGTCACACTGGCCATAGGGCAGAAGCAAAGTGAAAGGCGGGAGAGTTCTATGCGCCATTTCCACAGAGGCGTCTCCCGCAAGCTCAGGCCGCACTCTTTCCAGCCCCCTAGCTTCTAGAGGCAAGGGAGAAGACGATGTTCACAGTCTGCCTGGGGGGACTAGGCGGAAATACACTGGAGTGTGCTGACAAAGAACAGGGGAGAGCTGGCCACCAATGCCCAGAGCTGTCTGTCCTGTCACCCTTGGCCTGCCAAATGGCCAAACACAGACAAGCTTCTGAGTGACTCTGACAGCTGAGAGCGGCCAAGGCAGAACTTTGAGACTCACTAACTTATAGTGGGTGCTCTCTCCCCCCTCCCCTCCCTCCCTCCCTCCCTCCCTCTCTCTCTCTCTCTCTCTCTCTCTCTCTCTCTCTCTCTCTCTCTCTCTCTCTCACACACACACACACACACACACACACACACACACACACACACTCCAGTCAGAAATAGCACCCGAAGCTAAAGGCCAGATGGAATCGGTCCTTTCAGAAAGAAACACTCGTTATTTCTCATGTCTACCAGCAAAAGAACCAGAGGCCAGAGTGGACCCCAAACTGTACAGGCTTTAGAAAAAGCCTGCCATTTCGAGAACAATCTACATTCCCTCAGAAGGACTCCTGGGGACCTGGCTCCTGTGCACACCTGTAATTTCAGCACTTGAGAAGTTGCAGTGGAAAGAACTTAAAATAGAGGCCAGTCTGGGCTACATAATGGAAGCCGGGTTTCAAAAGGAAGCAGGCTAGAGAAGTAGCTAGTTGGAAGAAGGCTGGCCTAGCATGCAAGGAAGGCCTGTATTCTTCCCCAGCACCACATGAACCAGGCATGGTAGTACACATGTACTTGGGACCATGCCGCAAAAAAAAAAAAAAAAAAAAAAAAATCAAACAACAACAAAAAGTCTCAATTTTTTTGTTTTGTTTTGTTTTGTTTTGTTTTGTTTTTCGAGACAGGGTTTCTCTGTGTAGCTTTGCGCCTTTCCTGGAACTCGCTCTGTAGCCCAGGTTGGCCTCGAACTCACAGAGATCTGCCTGCCCCTGCCTCCCGAGTGCTGGGATTAAAGGTGAGTGCCACCACCACCAAGCCCTGTCTCAAAACTTAAAAGAGCTCAGACATTTGACACTATGCATTAGGTTCTGAGTTCTACCCACAGCACCATCAATAAAAGAAGTGATGGCCATAGAGATGGCCTAGTGGATAAAGGTGTTGCTTGCTGCCAAGTTCAAGCCTGCCAACCTGAGTTCACACCCTGGAACCTGTACGATGGAAGGAGAGAACAGACTCATGAAAGTTGTCTTCTGTCCTTCGAACACACCATGATATGAATGCCCAAACAGACATGCGCATACACGCTTGAGTCAGTGTGAACACACACACACACACACACACACACACAAACACACACATAAAAATAAATGTAGCAGGCTTTCTTTGGGACCACCAACCAGCTCCCAAATCATGACATGGATACGTATTATTAATCACAAAAGCTTGGCCTTATCTTGCCCCACCAGTTCTTATAACTTATTTTAACCTGTTGCTCTTCATCTATGTTTCGCCTCAGGGCTTTTTACCTTTATTTCATTCTGTATGTCCTACTCTGTGTCTCACTGGCCAGCTGACCCTGGGGTTTCCCTCCTCTCTGTTCTCCTGAGCCTAGATCTCCTCGTTTGTATTCTCTCTGGCCGCCAGCCCCGCCTGTCCCTCTCCTGCCTAGCTGTGGGCCGGTCAGCTGTTTACTAGACCAATCAGGTGCCTCAGGCAGGCAAGGTGAAACAAATGCAACACAGCTTTACATAATTGAACAAATGCAGCATGAACAAATGCAACACATCTTTGCCTAGCTAAACAAGTGCAACACATCTTTATACAGTTAAAGTAATATTCCACAACATAAACAAATGTAATACATCTTTACATAGTTAAAGTAATAGTCCACAACAACTAAATAAATACATATAAGAAAATTAAAATAAAAAAGAATAATGTTGATATCTTGGACTCCTCACAATCTTAGTGAGGACACCTGTACAACTTGCTGAGGTTCAAAGCCTAAGACTATGGCCAAGGTGAATTCTACCCACAGGCCTCTTTTCAGTGCATCCTGGGCCTTGGCCCAAAGAGAAAGGCAAATGATGAGCCAAAGATGAGCCTTTCTGCTCATCAGCTTAGTCTGCCACTTGCATGCCCTGCCTTGCCAGCACATCTTCTTACTGCCCCCCAGACAGGACGGGGGCTCTCCCTACACCTTAACGGGAGATACGGGGCTCCTCGGCTCACCAGGCATCCAGGCTGTAGCCTGGCACAGGCAGGCAGTGGCTGCTGCAGGAGCCGCACTCAGACACATCTTGACGGGAAACCTCAGCGCGGAGCCATTGTGTTTATTGACGTCATAAATCACCAACTGTTTGCGTTCTGCTGCACCTCTCCGCCCTGCTCTCCTGCCAGCCAAGTTGTCCCCAGAGCCCCCTGCTGCCACCCGCCATGGAATGACCCTCTACCCCCACCTCAGGGGCCCTAGCCATCAGCTCATTTACAAGCAAGATGGGTTCTGGGTGGTGTATTTGTACTTGGTTTTCAAAACCCTAAACTGCCTTTGTTCCTGAACAATGAGGAGTGAGCAGCTGTGGGAAGTGAAAGGCTGGGGGCTGGAGGTGTACTGGTGTGAGGACTGAGGCTGGACACAAGGGCAGGTCCAGAGAATTGGAATTCCCTGAGAGCCCCAGGGGCAGCCGGTGTTCTCCTCAGCTCTGGCTCCTGGCAAGCCCTCCTAATATCTAAGATGGCTTCCTGGCTTCTGAATCCAAAACGTGTTCTCTAATACATGGTCTCAGAGGGTGGGAGGCCGGGACAGGGGGACTGTGAGTTCAAGTCCAGACTGGGATACAGGAAGCCTAATAACCTAGGGAATGGGGAGCTGGTTAGTCAGCGTACAGACCAGAGTTCAACCCCAAACACTATGTGGCAAGAGGGTCAGAGGTTCAAAGTCAGTAGCTATCCATCTGGGCTAGGCCAGCCTGGACATGGAAGACCCTGTCTCGAAAAAAAGACGCTTTTAAGTAGTTTCCTTAAAAAAACAATTCTAGCCAGAAATAGTCACGTCTGTAATCCCAGTGTTGGGAGGCCGAGGCAGGAGGGTCACAAGCATGAGGTCTGTCTGGGCTACAGAGTGAGATCCTGTTTTATGAAGGAGGTTCAGGGCAGGTGTTAGGACCAGGCTCTGTGAGCAGAACAGTCAAACATGTTTCTGTTCCCTTAGCCTTTCACAAAGGTATGCATCGCTTTTGAAAGTGTTTCAAATGTTGTCTTGTTTTAATTCACAAAGCAAAATGTGCTTATAAAAATTCATCCAATTCCCAGGAAAAAAGAAAATGAACAAAAGGTGAGACTTCCTTTTCTTCTCCTTCCAGATACTGTTTTCTTCCCTGGGGGGACGTCGTCAGAGCCTGACCACACAGGGACTATTGTACATAAATGAGCTCATGCTATACATATGGATTTACAATTGGATTTTTTCACTTCATTTCTGTGGAGAATATTCCATATCCGTCCATGGTATTGCTCTCAATTATTGTGCTGTATTCTGTGACATGGATGGGCCTAGTTTATTTAACCGTCCCCTCCTGTTGAGAATAGAAGTTGTTCCCAGGTGGGGGCCCAAAGTGATGCCAGACAAACCTGTGTGCTGTGGTCAGTTTGAAGGAACTAGATCTGACAGTGGAAATTCCAGACTATAGGCTTAGAACCACATTTAAATGTGTATCGATGCAGCTGAATTGTTCCCCGAAGATGCTGTCCCAGCTCACATGATCACCAGAAGTATGAGTGTCTGTTCCTTTCTTCCTTCCTAATACTCTTCTCTTGCAAATGGAATTGAAAGTAGCATCGTGTTACCGCACTGGATATAGTTAGCTCTGCTTATGGACGAGGTTGGGCATCTTCTGAGAGAGTGCCAGTGATCCATGCCACCCCCTCAATTAATAGTCCACTGAGAGATTTCAAATCAGCTTTGGATCATTCTTCATGATGTTTTTGATAGTGTGTGCACTGTGTGGATGTGTGCACATGTGTGTGTGTGGGAGGGGGTGTCCCAAGTGGGTACATATGGAGGACAGAAGTTGACATCAAGGGTCTACCTTTACTGCTGTCCACCTTTTTTTATTTTTTTTGACAAGATCTCTCACAGAACCCAAAGCTCAGCACTTGGCTATACCAGCTGACTGGTAAGCCCCAGGATTGATTCATCTGTCTCTGTGCCCCTCCTCCAGCACTGGTTACAGGCCTATCCCACCACCCCGGCTTTTACATGGATGCCGGCCGGCCGGGGATCTGAACTCAAGTCGACGCTTACAAAGCAAGCACCTTTACCCACCGGGCCATCACCACAGCACCCTGTTGCTTTTATCCGTCTGGTATTTATTTTGGTGTGGCATGTGAGATCGGGTCCTAATGCTAAGCTGGCATCGCTTACAAATGATGTTTCTTTAAACACTTAGGGGGAACGAAAGGTTCTACCCATCAAGAGCAACTGTGTGTGTGTGTGTGTGTGTGTGTGTGTGTGTGCGTGGGGGTGTGTGTGTGTGTGTGTGTGTGTGTGTGTGTGTGTGTAAAAACAAACAGCTTAGTCAGTGCCTGCAGAGCAAGGGGCAGGACTATCCTTGGGTGGATAGCCCAGGCTAAGAGACCCGTGCCCCTAGTCAGCTACTGCAGGCTGAATGCATGCTCTGGCTAGCCTCATACAGGTTCCCGCTGCCTGCCCTACAGGAAGATTCAATCAGGAGTCGGTCCTGGCTGCTTACTGGCCTGGGGAGCCCCACAGCTGGCCTAGAGCTGGCACGGGGACCTGCCCAAACCCCCAGCCCCGTACCGCAGGACCCAGACTGACAAGGCAGACTGACCCAGACACCAAGAATGCAGACTGCCCTGCAAAACACTGCAGCAAGCTGCCTCACACCGCCATCCCAGAGGCTTAATATAATTACACCAGAGCAAGCAACTTCCGGCCTGACTCAGGATGAAGGCATTCTAATACAGCCGGGCCCCGTGGCGACAGAAGAGTGACAGAGGCAGCCGTCCCTCCAGAGAAAGCACTTGCTTCCTGATCCTCGGGCCTCTATCCAGCTACCCAAAGCCTTTGAGGCACCCGGGGCTGATTTTCAAAATGAAATTCTGACCCTCAGAAGCACATTGGACTCTGGCCAGCCTGAGTACCTGTACCATGAGCCATGACCTGGCCTTCAAAAAGCCCCCAGTGTGAAAAGTCGATGAAGTCTTGAGTGAACGTGGGTTGTTGCATGAGCGTGGCCATGTGAAAGACCCTAATGCCTCAGAGCCATGGGAATGGGAAGGCCTTCTCTGGGTCAGACTCTGGAATGGGAAAGCCTCCCTGATGGTGTATGTACAGGAAGTATCAACCTTCTCCTGGATGACTGTGGCCTGAGACTTTTCCCCTACACAGATCCCCTCTCACTAACCCTCTCCTCTTTGTCCCCACTCTATATTAAAACAAACTGCTGACTCTCCAGGTCGCTGCTGGTGTGTCTCCGTCAGAACACGGGGCTCGCCAACCCCAGATTTTCTCTGTCTCTGTGTCGTTCCCTCAGTCCCTTGTAGCCCCAGTCAGCTCCATCCCAAAGCCCCGCCGGCCGTGACACAGCAGGCTGATAGACTTGAGCTCGAACAGGGTTAGGAAGGTGTGGAGTGTGGTGATTCACACCTGTAATCCCAACACTTGCGGGGCAGAGACAGGAGGATTGCTGTAAGTTAGAGGCCAGCCTGGTCTACATAGTAAGACCCTGTCCCCAAAGCACAAGTTAGAGAAGGAAGAATCCACTCCGCCTAGCGCAGCCCATGAAGCAGGTGTGTCCAATCGTTTGACACTGTGACAGAATATTGGCAGGTACAAAGTTCATGCTCAAGAGCCATGGATTGAGTTGAAAAAAGAAGAAAAAAAACTCGTGTTGTAAGATTGCAAGTTAGTGTTGGACCCATTCTTAGCTATCCTCAACCACAGGCAGCCATGTTTTGGCCTGAGGGCCAGAGGTTGACACACTTGAGTCCCCAGGAAGGGGAGATGAGAAAGGAGTGCTTAGCCTCAAGAGAACCAATAACTGCAAAGGTGTAATGTGTCACCATGGCCCAAGTAACCAAGAAGGAAGGAGAGGTGCATGGTGCCAGGAAAGAGCAGTGGGGCAGAGCAGGCAGCCCTGGGTACCACTTGGCATCATCAGCCTGTGAGGATCTGGGACAGAAGCGTCTCTCCATGGCCATATCCTCAGCTCACACACCTCCCACCCGCCAAGGCCCTTCACCCCCTGAGACAGGCCCAGTGTCGACCACTCCACAGAAACCAATCACAGCCTTCTCTGAAACCCGCCTGAAGATTCCAGGAGTTTCTTCTGGTTCCCTCATCAGCTCTAGAGACACTGCAAAGAACCAAACAGCCTTGGTTGCCCCAGCTCACGAAGTTGCAATTACGGAAACTAAGCAATCGCACAAGGTAACCTGAAGAAAAGCTGTGGAGGCACTGTAGGGGACAGAAGAGGAAACCAGGAAAGGACACAGGCTGAGGGTCCTTTGTCAGAGATTCGGGAACCAGAAGGTTTCCGATTTGGGATTTGTTAGGGTTTGCATTATGTAATGAGATAGATATCTTGGAAATGAGAACTAAGGCTCAGTTCACAATTCACTTATGTTTCAGATAGGATTTGTCTACAGAGCTTCCAAGTCATTTTAGACAATGCGTTTCAGGACCTGGCCGCAACCCATCACAGGAGATCTAAAGGGGTTTGATTTTGGAGCAGATTAGATTTGGGGACCCAGGATGTTCAAGGTGTGCAACCGGGAGGGGCCTTGCACGAATTGGAGGCATCCGAGACACCTCAGCCAGGAGCTGGAGTTAGTTAGCCGGGAGAGGAACAGGAGAAGAACTCACTCCAAAGACCTGGGGCTCTCAGCAAGTGGTGGGAACTGGCAGCGCCTGAGAACAAGGGTGGGCAGAAGAGGCTTTCCCAAGCCAGAGCTACACAGTGAAACCACGTCTCAGAGAGGTGGGGAGGGAGCTGGCCGGACGCCTGATGTGAGGAAGCCCAGCAAGCACAGAGTGCTGATGGTACTCCACTAACAGTCCTGGTACTCACCTCATCCGCTACCCACCCTGCATCATGGGAGCCCTCAGATGGTCCTAGCTCTAAACCAGCAAGCCTTCTAGCTCAGGGTTCAGACATCAGTGACCAGAAACAAACTGTCCCCACTCTGCATATGGCCACGGTGTCTGAGTTCACGTGGTTTTCTCTCAAGCAGTAGTGCCTGCGAGGAGGCTGGAGGTGTAGTGGAGGAAAGCGGCGCGCAGCTTGAAGGTCGTACATGAGTCGAGGCCATGGGAGAGCACTTGCTTGGCTTCTTGGCTGTGTCATGACCCTCTGGCTGCACTGGGGAGAAGAGACCGGAGGAGGAGGACATGTGCAAGAACAGATGAGCCCCAGAGAGAGGGAGAGATGGGGACACAGTGGCTGTTGAGACGCAGGGCCATGCTGGAGGGAAGATGGCCAGAGCTTGAAGTCAAGCTACACGTGGGTGGCTCTGAGGTGTCAAGATGGGCTCCAGGTTTGTGTAGAAGTCCTGAGTGAGGTGGGAAAGGCTGGGGGCGAAGCAAGTGTGGCTGGCGTGGTGGCACCAGTGAAAGCGACACAACAGATTTTCCCAGGGAGGTGGGCTGTGAAAGTCTAGAGTCAGGAAAGAGGTCTGACTCTCTGTGGGAGGGCCAGGCATGGTCGATCATGCCCTTCATCACTGCACGGGGGAGGGTGATGAGGAAAAGGCCAGTCTGGACTGCCCTTCCTTTCTCTTTTGTGAATTATTTTAATTTGATTTTATGTGCGTGGTGTTTTGACTGCAGGTATGGCTCTATACAATGTGCATGTGGTGCCCACAGAGGTCAGAAGAGGGCCCCAGATGCCCTGGAACTGGAGTTACATACTAGTATGAACAGCCATGTGGGTGCTGGGAATTGAACCCAGGTCCTCTGCAAGAGCAGCCAGTGCTCTTAACCACTGAACCATCTCCTCTCTCCAGCCCCTAGACTTCCCTTTCTCACAAAAGCAGGCGTTAAGAATGTTGCTCAGAATAGAACACTTGCCTACCCAGCATGCATGCAGCAGGCAACCCCGGGCTCTGTCTCTAGTGTTGCACAATATTGAATTAAAAACAGTTTTTATACATGGTCTTATTATGTTATGTGGCCCTGACTGGCCTGAGACAAACTCACTGTGTAGACAAGGCCTCAAAATCACAGAGCTCTTCCTGCCTCTGCCTCCAGAATGCTGGGCTTAAAAGCATGCATCACCACAGCCAGCTAACAGGCTGGGGAGATGAGAGTCTGGGACATGGGACTTTGCCAAAGCCACGCAGAGTATATATTGACTTAGCAATAATCTCTACATGAGGTCACCTGGACTTCAGAAGGAGCTACTATGTGTTCAAGGCTAACAACAAGGACAGGCTGCAGCTCAGTGAGAGAGCTCGACCCTAGATACAGTCTCCAGTACTGCCAAAAAGAAAGGAAAGAAGAATGCTGGGGGGGGGGGATCTCTGAGTTCGAGGCCAGCCTGGTCTACAGAACAAGATCCAGGACAGCCAGAGCTACACAGAGAAACCCTGTCTCAGAAAAGAAAAAAAAAGGAAATAAGATAGGAGAGGGGAACAGAGATAATGAAGGAAAGGGGGGGATAGAAGAAGAGAAGGGAGAAAAGGAGAGGAATGGAGGGAGGGAAGGAAGGAAAAAAGTTTGAAAACGGAGGCCATCTCTCACTCTGAGTCCTCATGAGACCTCGTTTTGGGAGCCAGGAACTAACCCTCAAGATGCTTGGGTCCCACTAAATGTAGTACAGGAGGAAGGCAACACGTGCCCCAAGATGTCCCCCGTCTTTCTCGGTAAGTAAATTCCCACACTTCACTGTGTTTATGACTGCCTGAAACACAAACTATATTTTCTAGCCTCCTTTTTGAACAGTATGGTCATACACCTAAACTCCGGCCAATGGGCTGTGAGAGGAGAGATGTGTACAAGGACCTGTAAATGATAAAGCCAAGAACAGAGGTTTTATGAGGCCAGACCCTGGCATGAGACCACGACTTCCCATCCAGTCATCCACTTCCTAACTGTGTGATCTTGTGTGCGTTCCTTAACCTCTCTGTGCCTTCTTTTCCTCCTCTGTAAACCAGGGCCAACAGCAGCAGCTATATCCTATTGTCGTATGAAAATGACCTGTACTTCGGATGGAGCAGGGGCTGGCACAGACCTAGCGATAAGCTTGCTGTCACCTTCAATATTGTAAGTATTACAACCCCAATGGCCAGCAGCATGGCCTCCTTCTCTTTCCTTGTCTTTACTGTGCACGACACAGGACAGCACTGTGTACGACAGGCAGGAGTGATGGCTGAGGCTGGAGCAGGCATCTTGGGAACTGTGGCCACAGATGAACTGGGCTAGTGAAGAACGTTTTGGGGACGTGCATCAGAGGAGTATTTTCTCAGACCAGTAAACCAAGAGAAGCAGTGACAGCTAGATTGCATGAGCTGTCACGATCCCAGCTAGGAGTCCTGAGTGCTCAAAAAAAAAAAAAACGGAAAAAGAGAGAAAGGAGAATTCAAGCTCAGAGTGCTAGTGAATGCCTTTAATCCCAACATTCAGGACACAGAGGCAGGCAGATTTCTTTACATTTGAGGCCAGCCTGGTCTACTTAGTGAGTTCCAGGCTAGTAGGGGCTATGTAGTGAGACCGTGTTTAAAAGAAGGTGGAGGCAAGCCAGGCGGTGGTGGCGCACGCCTTTAATCCCAGCACTCAAGAGGCAGAGCCAGGTGGATCTTTGTGAGTTTGAGGCCAGCCTGGTCTACAGAGCGAGATCCAGGAAAGGCGCAAAGCTACACAGAGAAACCCTGTCTCGAAAAGCCAAAAAAAAAAAAAAAAAGAAGAAGAAGGCGGAGGCAGTTGCCTCAGCCTGTGCAGTCTGTGTGTGCATTTGGTGTGTGCATGTGTGTGCACATACATGTGTGTGGATATGCACACCCATGCGCATGAGTGCATAAGGCAAAGGAGCACATCACACGTCCTGCTCTACACTCTCCACCTCTCTCTTGACAAGGGCCTCTCAGCGAGCCTGGAGCTCGCTGTTTTTCAGATAGACTGTTAGCCAGCAAGCCTAGTAATCCTCCTGCCTCTGCGCTCCCCATTGCTGACCACACCCAGTGTTTTATTTGCATTTGGAAATCTGAACTCAGGTCCTTAGGTTTGTAGGGGAGGCACTCTTCCTCACTGGACTGTCACCTCAGCCACCTCCTCTTCTTTCAGAGGAGGTCTCATAACAGTTTCACATTCTAGCCCAGGGCACTTGCACATCCTAGGTGGCTGAGAATGACCTTGAACCCCTGATGTTTTCGCTTCTATCTCTCAAGTGCTGGTATTACACGTGTGGTACCAGGCCTGGTTTATGCAGTGCTGGCAATCAAACTCGGGGCCCCACGAATGCTCGGCCACTCTACCAACTGAGCCGCCGCCGCCACTGCCACCCCAGCCCTGTGGAGAGAGCGCCTTACTGAACCGCTGCCGCCGCCGCCGCCGGGAGACTTGAGCAGGCTGTAGGAAGCCACTGGAGGTTTGTGAGTAGAGCTTTGGCAGGCTCCCAGCAGGTCCTGGGAGTTTGGCTGACGCTGTGAGTTAATATATCAGAGAAGGGGAAATGGGACACAGAGCAGCCATCAGAGGCCACCAGAAGGAGAGGAAAGGACTTTCTGAAGAGGGAGAGTCCCCAGACCTCAGTGATTCTTCCGCCATAAGCATGTTTGCCAATCGCAGCTCATAGTTTGCAAGTTGCATTCTATGTCTGGTACTGCTCCAGGTCCTCCCCGTCCCAAGAAGACAGAAAGCTTTCTCAGCCAAGGTTACGGGTGCAGCAGCCTGGCACAGACCGGCAACCTGATGCCTGTGGCTGCACGTGCCTCAGAAGCCGGTGCTGGGCTGGCAAAATTGGCACATGGGCCTCTCATGGTTGTGAGTGAGGAGGCTCACAGTGAGCAGCAGGGCCAAGACCACTGGGAGAGAGAACTCCAGCTGACGGTTGCTGGCTTTATACCCTCCACACGAACACCACTTTCAGCCTCCCAGGCTGTGAGGAATGGCAGAGTTCAAACCACGGGAGCGCGGGGGAGAGGACAATTGCCGGACTCCACGGCTCCGGTTCTGAGGAGATACTGGCTCAAAGAACCCAGGCACAGAAGCCCAGACAACTTGACGAGTTCGTTCAACCAGATTTGTTTCGCATTTTTGTTTGTTGTTGTTTTTGGTGGTGGTGGTGATGATGGTGGTGGTGGTGGGGGGGGGGGGGGGGGGGGGGGGGGGGGGGGGGGGTGGTGGTGGTGGTGGTGTGGTGTGATGGTGTGGTGTGGTGGTGGGGGGGGGGGGGGGGGGGGGGGGGGGGGGGGGGTGGTGGTGGGGTGGTGTGGAGGTGGTGGTGGTGGTGGTGGTGGTGGTGGAGGTGATGGTAGTGATGGTGGTGGTGTGTGGTGGTGGTGGTGGTGGTGGTAGTGGTGGTTGTGGTGGTGGTGGTGGTGATGGTAGTGGGTTGTGTTGTGGAGGTGGTGGTGGTGGTGGGTGGTGGTGGTGGTGGTGGAGGTGATGGAGGTGATGGTAGTGATGGTGGTGGTGGTGGTGATGGTGGTGGTGGTGTGGTGGTGATGGTGGTTGTGATGGAGGTGGTGGTGGTAGCAGCGGCAGCAGTGGTCAGATCTGGTCTGGTTTGGTCTAGTTTGGTCTGCTTTGTCTTGGTTTTTTAAGGTAGTCTCAAACAGCCCAGGCTGGCCTCCAACATGCTCTACAGCTGAGGATAACTTTGAATTCTTGTCTCCAGCCTCTATGTCCCTTTGTTGGGATTCCCAGCAAGCCAGGCCAGCTTCATTTTTCATCTTTAAATCTGGCCATCAAACAATACAGTGGTATGAACCTCAGGCCCAGCTACCAGAAGGCTGAGGAAGACGGTCATCTGATCCCGGAAGTTCAAAGCCAGTCTGAGCTACATACATAGTGAGACTGTCTTTCAAACCAAACAAAATGCCAGCTGTTTATGATGTCTGTTGGGAGAGTAGTCACCTCAGTAAAAGGGACTCCTAAGGGCAGCAAGGAATCTTCTGGAATATGGGGGAGTTCTCTCTTCGTATCTGGACAGTAGCCACAGAATTCTCAAGCTGCACCTCAGGGCCCAAAACACTCTTTACTGTGACTTCTGTACTGTGTCTCAAGAATGAGGAGAAACGCAGGGTCTGGGAATGGGGCTCCATTGGCAGAGTGCTTGCTGGTGAGGAGGCACTTGGGAGGTAGAGACAAGAGGATCAGAAGTTCAGAAGTTCAGAGCTAGAGTTGTCTACATAGCAAGTTCAAGGCTACCTTGGGCTACATAAGACCCTATCTTTAAAAGGGGGGGGCTTAAGGAGAGGGACCACTCTGAGGATGAGAGCAGCAGACTCCAGAAGGAACCTTCCCCTGGCCTGGGTTATCAAAGCCTTACATAGTAGCTGAGCTACATCAGGTCTCTGTCCTGCAGCCCCTCTGACAGCTGAAATGCAATTAGGAGAAACCGTGTCTGTCGCCCAGATGCCACTGTGGAAGTAACAAGTGACCAGGAAAAGCAGTGGATCCCCGGCTGGGGTGGGGGTGGGGGCCCGGCAGGGACAGTGCAGGAGCCCTCCCACACCCGATCCACAAGAGCCCTGGAGCCAAGCCCTGGAGCAGAAGAGTTTGGGCATCCGGAGGCGGAAGTCGCAGCAAGAGACACTTCTGTCACTTGGTAAGGCGTCGACACCAGCAGTATTCCAACACAAACAAGAACAATGGAGAAGAGAGGGCAATACAATAATGAAGGCAAAGGGAGAGGCAGCCAAGGAGAGGCGGCCCATGCCGGTGGTCCCGGAAGTTCGGCGGGAAGGAAGGCAGGAGGATTGGAAGCTCAGCCTGAGCTACAGAGCTAGTTCAAGGTCAGTCTGCTCAGGACACTGCGGTCTGGGCCACATGAGACTCGGTTTCAGAGACAGATGAGGAGGGGAAAGTTAGGACAAGGTGAAGGCAAGGAAGCAAATGCCACAGTCAAGTACTTTTGTGGGCCCCCAAACTCCTCTGGCACCTGGGCCACTTCGAATTGTTCAAAGCTCCAACCTCAGGTACCCGCAATGCCTGGGGCTTCAGATCCCTGCCATTCCTGCCTTGCTTATCTGGACGCCACCACCAGGTCTTCTCAGGTGTCCCACATGGGGAATAGTTGACTCACAAAATTGCTGAGGTCAGCAGGGCCTGCCGCTGCAAGCCTGTCATTTAGGTACTGTGGGCGGGAGAGGTAGAGACAGGAGGACCCGAAGTTAACGCCGGCCCAAGCAGCTCAGCGCAACCTGCTCTCAAAAGGGAAAAAGTTACAAGAGAACAGGGATGGAGACCTTGGTGGCAGGGTAGTTGTCTAGTATAAATACGGCTCTGCGGTATAGCCCTAGTAGCATTATCAAATACATGAATGAATGAATGAATGAATGAATGAATAATAAATAAATAAATAAATAGCCTGAACCTGGCAACCTCTCAGCCTTCCCCAATTATGACAGATCTCGCCAGAGTTAACCAACTTTGAAGAATAAAAAGTGTTCCCTCCCAAAGCTGTGGGATCACCCATAAGAGAAGACGAAGGAGGTAGAGTGGGGTGCTGTCCACTCAAAGGATGGAGCCAAGGAATGTATCCACTCACCTTCAGTCTCCTTAGACCAGAGTAACCTCTCAGACACTAACTCCCTATAGTGTTAGGACAAGCATTCATTCCTCCATCCTATCCGCCACTCACCACTCACAGGCTAAGCTTAGTCCTAAAGCAAGGATACCTCAGGTCCGCAGATGCAGGGAGCCGTTGCCTGCAAGGAAGCAGTCTGCCACGGCCTCTAACAAGGCACAGTCTCACTATATAGCTCTGGAACTTGGCCTCAACTCATGGACAGCCACCTGCCTCTGCCTCCTGAGAGCTGGGATTAAAAGCACGTGCCATCACTTAGGCCACATTTTGTTAGCATGAAAAGTAGCTGCAGGGTCCAGAGAGATAGCTCAAGGATTCAGAGTGTGCACTGCTCTTCAGAGAATCTGCGTTTGCCTCCCAGCACCCACGTCAAAGAGTTCAGAACTGCCTGTACCTCAGCTCCAGGGGACCCGAGGCCCTCTTCACCACCAAGGGTACCTGCGCTCAGGTGCATATGCTCTCCAGTGCACATCCATACCTATACCTATTTAAAATAAATCTTTAAAAAAGTAACTACATTTTATTCCTTCCAAGATACTAAAAGCAGTTCCAAAGTTTCCCCTACCCCCACCCTCCCACCCTCCTACCCCACCGACCCACCTCAGTCAAATTACTGGGGGCAAAAGTAGGAAGGAGGGAGAGAAGGAGCGGGGGAGGGAAAGAAGGAAGAAAGGGAGTGAGGGAGGAAGGGAGGGAGGGAGGGAGGGAGGGAGGGAGGGAGGGAGGAGGGAGGGAGGAAGGGAGGGAGGGAAGGAGGGAGGGAGGAAGTTACTGCCCCCTGTAACTCTCGGGGAGTACAGACCGAAGGGAGAGCAGACCCAGCGGCTCAAGTGGATCCAGAAGTCTGGCTGCTTCTTCTCGCACAGCTTGGCCCGACTTGACTGCTCAGGCAGGCCTGCCAACCCAGGTAGCACCTGCCTCGCAGCCTTCCAGCTTAGCCATGCCAGCGGAGCGGACGAGCCCTTCCTGTTGGCATCAGTGGAGGTGCCCTGAGGGAGATTTGGATTGGCCTGGCTGTGATCACATGCTCTTCTGTAACCAGTTAGGACACTGTGATTGGCCAGCCCCAGAAATGCAAGCTTCATCCCTGTGGCCCCAGGCAGGTAGGCAGCAAAGTTTGGATTTGAATTTTTTTTTCTGTTTTTGTTGGGGGGGGGTGTTTGATTGATTGATTGATTGATTGATTGATTGATTAACACACTCTCTCTGTGGTCCAGACTGGCCTGGAACTCACTATGTCAACCAAACTAGCCTTGGACTCACGGCAATCCTCCTGCCTCAGTCTCCTGAGTGCTGAGACTATAAGTGAGAGTTAATATGCCCAGCTCTAGGTGGCTGAGATCGACAAGGTCCGGGGTGCCAAAACGTGGGGTACCCTTTCACATAGATAAATGCATCAACAGGGTACTGGCTGGGTAAAACCACACGGTTAGCAGAGGCAAAGCCAGGAGCTTGCCCAATCCTTCCTCTCCCCAGACAGATACAGCCTGCTAGCAAATAGGAAATGCAGCTTGGCCTCTGTCACCAAGGTTCCGATTTTAGCGGTAGGTTTTGGAAGGAAGGTCTTGCTGCTCTGAGTATCTCGGATCCCTGTCCTATAAGATGAGACTAGTCGCGCCTTCCCACACAGTGTTTGAGAAGATGAAGTGACATAAACAGCGGTCCGCCTCCAGCAGCGTTCCTGCCCTCCTGCAAAGCCACGCACGCCTTCCTTCTCCAGCTTTCAACAGCTTCCCAAGACAGGGAGAAAGGAAAGGCAGAGGTGGCTTCCTGAGGCTTGGGACTCTATGCCCAGCATGGGGCGCGGGGGTCCCCAAATGCTTTGATAAAGGACAAAGTTATCCGGTGGACATAGAAATTGCCCAAAATGATGAGAGCTGAGCGTGTCCTGCTGACGTCACAGCATCTGCAATCAGGTGTTTGTGGGTGTCTGCTGTCAGTGTTCTGAGCCCGGATGATTGCTGAAGGTGCAGTCACGGTGTCGAGCCAGGCAGCAGCCATCCGAAGGCTCCCCTGAGGTGGAGGGTGAGCTGCTGTGATATCATCACTCAGTCCTCACCATGAGATGGGGGTGGGAAGACAAGGTCCAAATCACCTAAGAGCCCTCACTCCACACAGCTTGGCCCTGTGGCTCCCATCTCTCCTGGCATGAGTTTCACAACCCAGCGAAAGGAGTTTCAGGGAGAACCTGCCTGGTCTTCAGACCAAATGGGAAGAGCGGGGTAGCCCCAGCATGTGGGCAGGGAGCCTCAGCTTCGCTCTGGTCCAGCCTCGACTGTCTAACAATCCAGGACACATTATGGCTACTTCCTGAACCACAACACATCCTGGTATCTCCTCTGCATTCCAGCCACTATGGCTGTGCTCTACAAGACAAAAGTGCCTTCGAAATGGGGTAGTTCCGGCATGACCCACCATGGTCTTGTGTCAGAGCAGCCTCCCCAGTGATACCAGCTCAGAGTGGGGACACACGGTCCCAGAGATTTCCAAGAGCAGGCACCTGTGTGGAACACTGGGGCAGGTGGTCCTCGTCATTCTCTCTTCTTACCCTTCTGGAAAACTGAGAACTATGAGCATGTGAGCTTGGAGTCTGGCTGCTGGGTTTCCACTTCATCTGTATAGCTCTCAGGGGCAGGACATGTGAGGTCGTTTCCACGTATTCTACCACCGAATCAGAAAAATTACCATCCACTCCGCGCCGTGACTCATAATTGTTATCCCAGCACTCGGGAGGCTGAAGCAGGAGGATCACAAACTCAAGATCTGTCTGGGCTCCAGAGTGAGGTCAAGACCAGCATGGACAACTTAGTGTGACCACGTCTCAAAAGCAAAAGCAAAATGAGGGGCTGGAGAGATGGTTCAGTGGTTAAGGCACTTGCTCCTCTTCCAGAGGACCCAGGTTCAGTTCCCAGCACTCAGGTGACCCCCGAACTGCCTGTAACTCTAGTTCCAGGGGATCCAGTGTGTTGTCCTGGACTCTGGACAACTGCCTTCATGTGCACATGCCCCCCAATACACACACACACACACACACACACACACACACACACACACACATACACATAATTAAAAATAAAATCTTTCTTTTTTTTTTTAAAAAAAAAAAAGAAAGGCAGAGAGAGAGCTGGGGACAGAGGAGCATTTGCCTAGCATGCTCAGGGAGCCCTAGGGTCAGTCCCCAGCAGCAGACAATGAAATACAGTTGACAAGTGTCTCCAGGGGTCTCCAGTGTCATTCCCCGCTGCGGAGCTTGCACAGGACAGAGTGCCCCTGCTCCTTGCTGCCATGCTTCTCTTTTGTCACCCTTGAGCATGGGGGAGGGCACAAACATCACCTTGCTGCTTCGTTCACCACCCCCTCTTCCCACCCACCACCCAGTCCACACCCTCACAAGGCCTGAGCAGAACTTGGCACACTGGAGTGGAGGAAGCTGCTCCAGGAGCCTGAGAGTAAAGGGTTAAGGACATCTCTCATCTCTCAGCAGGCTTTATATAGTCTTCGTGTGACACTGAATGGCTCTGGCTTTATATATAGCATGCTCTGTGCGGAGGGAAGAAGATACCGTACTTAGGGAACAAAGGCAGAGCTGGTCTAGTGACCTAAGCTTATTTGCAGGGACAGCATTTCCAAAGGGTGGCCTTCAGGTGACATCGGCCCCGTTGAGGGCTCTCCTGAAGACTTCCGCCAGTCAACACGGAACACGCAAACACATGATGGTGAGGACTCACACTAAGAGCCAACATCCTGTTTGTTTGTGGAGGTGGGAGGGAGGGAGAGAGAGAAAGAGAGAGTTCACACCTTTCCCTCTGGATGTTTCCACATGTAAGTGAACCTTAAAATGTCAACTTCTGCTAGGTGTTTGACCTAAAAATAGTATAATTTCTGTGTCACTTGAAAAGCTGTTTAAAATGACAGACTTCAGCCTGATTTTTCAAACCTACACCTAGGATAATAAACCAAAGTTGCATTATTTAGAAGGCAGAGTCTGCTCAACCTTCTTTTTCACCAGAATGTGCCTCTCCCCTTGCTTTCTCCTAGGTGAAATCTGCACGGCTGTGTTGTGCAGACACACATCCCTCTGTCCCTTGGCAAACTAAGAGGGGTGAGTTAAAAATGCAGGAAAGCAAAGACAGTTGGCACTACTGTCCTGAGGACCCACACACCTTTACATCGCTCACTTGGGCCACTGAAGGGACCAGCTAAGCCTCCTGGGCCAGAGGATGTCACGTGCACCCTGGCAAGCAGGCCAGGCTGGCAGCCAGGAGCTGCGGTTTGTTTAGACAGAACTGGTCACTGCTGTCCACACCCCAGACTGCCGTGCGCAGCTTTATAAACACAGGGCTAGGAAGGCAGTCTGTGAAGTGGCTCCAAGCTGAGCGGCCTGCGCTGAAGAAGGGGTAGGCACAGTACACAGGTTCCCGTGGAGCCTGTCAGACCTTCCCCCAGCCGCTTCAAGGACCCACAGTTTTGATACAGAGTCCCCAGGAGGGACCAGTTTGGGTGCGTCTTGGCAATGCCTGCAAAGTTCTGAAAGCATCAGCATCTGGGAATCAGGAGATTAAGTTCAAATTCAACCCAGGCTGGTAACTGAGAATCTGAGCAGGCTACTCAACCGTCCTGAGCTTTCATGTTAAATACAAGGCCGAGGTTAGATCCTCCCACTGTGTGGGTCCCTGGGATCAAACTTGGGTCCTTGGGACTGGCATCAAATGCCTTTATCAGATGAGCCGTCTCACCATCCCAATTCACACTTATTAAATTGTATGTGTGAATGAACAAGCGAATAAGCAAATGAATGAATGAATGAATGAATGAATGAACAATCTGAATTAGGAATGGCACCACACAGTGCAGCCCTTGTGACCCTCTGCAACTCCCTGGGCCTTTCCGCCCAAACCCAAACAGGTAGAGAAAGCATTTTCTCAGCACTCCCCACAAATGTAAATTCACAGCCATGTTGGGACATCGCAGCATCTAACCTGCAGCAACTGCCAGAGGACGTACTTCACGGGGTTCCAACTCCGCCATGCAGGCCACTGCCCTTGGCTTCCTGGGAAGGACTCCCTGGGATCCCTTGCCCACAAGCTGCCTCCCCACACCATGGGGAAGAAACAAGCGGCTGCCCTCTCCTCCCTGCTCTTCCCCCAGTGGGTGTGTTTCAAAGCCTGTGGGTGTATTTCAATGAGAAAAACATGAAAACATGGGCGGATTCTTTTCTCTGTAAAAGAAAAAATCTGGAACAATAAGCTGAAGTAATAACAAGGCAGAATGTGGACATCTGCTCCCCGCCCTGAATGACTTCCTACATCGCTTCTCCCTAGGCCTTGTCACACTCCCCCCCTCCCCCGCAGGCATGCATTGCCAGAGTCAAAATGAATTCACCTGCATTGACTGGGCCTTGCAACCTGCTGATGTGTGCTGCCGACTTACTTGTTCATTCATTAAACTCAAATGCAGTGAGCCCTTCCCAGGTGCAGGGCGCTGCAGAGGCTTCATTTGAACAAGCCTTTTAGGACGCCTGCAGTCTAATGGGGAGCTGAGACAAGCCCATTAATAACCAGGAGACGACGGAGAGAAACGAGGCGAGGCACGCATGCAGGAAGTGTTGGGAAAGGAAAAAAAAGAACCCCATGGGGAGTGTGTGTGTGTGTGTGTGTGTGTGTGTGTGTGTGTGTGTGTGTGTGTTCTGAGCCGGAAGTGATGGTCAGGAAGGCTGCGTGAAGGTGGTGGCTTCATAGGAGACTGTGCAAGCACGGCTGGAAAGAAAAGACTTCTGGACAGAAGACATTGAATGATAACATGTACCGAGGTGGGTGGGGACCGCAAACAGCAGTCCAATTACCATCCAAAGTTAGCATTTAGATGCTGGGACAGACGCAGGTAAGCCACCCACTGCATGGAGAAAGACCAGAGTTCCGAGCTGATGGATAAGGGGAACTACAGAAGGTTTCGGGGTCTTTTGCTTTGTTGTTTTTTGAAATAGAATTCTCACACTGTAGCCCAGATTGCCCTCGAACTCACTATGTATCCCCGGGCTGGGCTGGAACTCATGCTAATCCTCTTGTTTCTGCTTCCTGGGTGCTGTGATTACAGGCCTGAACCACTACATCTGGTCAGAAGATTTCTTCACCAGGAAGTATGCACTGTCTGTCAGTCTCCCCTTAGATCTAGGCCCCGCCATCCTTTGTGCTGTTTCAAAAACATGGAACTACATTTCCCAGGCTCCTTTTCAAGTGGCCTCTATAAAGGTTCAGCCAGTGAGAATCATTGGCAGGGGAGCAGAGGACAGAAAGAGGGAGAGAGCACACATTTCTGCCCGCCCGCACTGCCTTGGGTAGTGTTTCTGCCTCAGTTGCTTCTCCAGCCTGTCCCCTTTCCTCTGTCCTTCCAGCCCTAGGGATCTAGCTGCCACTGTTAACCTCTAGCTTGCCTATCTGGCTCTTCAGCTACTCCAGCATCTTGAGAAGCCCATTTCCCTGTGTTTAAATACCTTGAGTGGCTTCTCTCTTCTTGGCTGGAGCTTCTCGAATGCAGGATAATTAGGTCCTATTTGGTTTCCAAACACTGGCACCAGCGGCAGCGGCGGAAGGGCCCTGTCCAGCACTTTCCACAACCTCCCAGGGGAAGGGTGAGGCAGGCCAGAAGCAGAGCCCTGGCTGGAGAATAGACACAGAAAGCCACCCAGACAGCACCAAGTAAGGTGAACCAGCAGGACCACAGGAGAGGGCATGGGATGTCAAAGTGGGTCCCGACCTCCAGCTTGAATGCACAGAGGACGGCTGGACCATTCGCAGAGATGAGGCAGTAAGAGGATGCTATACTGCACAGGAACTAGCAAGCTGGACTGGCCTCTATTCCTTTTCTTTCCTTCTTTAATCCCTGCACTCGGCTGTTAGGCATTTCCTTATTGATTTTGGATTATGGATATGAGAGACAGAAGCCTCTAGAAGGGAGAGAGTGCCAGAAATGGTAGGAGGCAGAGAACTGCCTTCAGACTAGAAAGAGGCTGCTGCCTAGCAGGGACGCAGAGGGACATCGGGAAGAGCCGCAAAGGGTCATGGGACTGAACACTGGGCAGCAGACAAGATGAGAGGAGTTGGGCTCACCAGCTGCCATGTGGACAAGCAGCAAGATCAGGAGCTCCATGGAGGAAGGGAGCAGATCCAGGGGGGTCACAATGTGGGGACATCTAGCACAGAGAAGTGGTTGCCAAGTAGAATGGCAGAGTAGGAAAGGCAGTCAATTTGCCTGGGACAAGGCAGATTTGAACCTGTGAAGAAGGGACCAAGAAGAGCAAAGGCCCAAAGCCGCAAGGGTACCAGGCCAGTAAGATGACTCAGCAGGCAAAAGCACTTGGCAGCCAAGCCTGACAGCCTGGGTTCAATGCCCAGAACCTGTGTGAAGACGGAAGGAAAGAACCCACTGCACGAGACTGTCCTGACCTCCCCATGCCCGACTCATACACACCCTGACAGTAACAGTAACAATGCCGATAGTTTGAGTGTGCAAGAGGGGGTGCGTTCATTCATTCATTCAGCAAGTGTTTACAGGGGCCCCTGGGGTTTTACAACTCTGGGATGTAGGAGTAAATGAAAAGATGGGATGGTCTTGCCTTCTCACACCATCTACTTGAAGGAGAGAGAAACAGTCGATGGAGACGCATGGAGATGCTTTGTGATGGTGACAGCTAGAGGTAGGTAGGAGATGAATGAAAGCAGCGTGAGATTTAAATAGGGTCATTGAGGAGGACCTCATGAGGACGGAGAGGTGAGGAGGTGAGGAAGCAACTCACGAGGGGGTCTAGAGGAAGAACATGGCAAACAGAGGGAGCCGCCGGTACAAAGGTCCTGAGGTGAGAGAGAGCCTCCTGTGGCTTGAGTGGAGTGAGTGGGAGTAGGTGGCATGGAGGCAGACTCCGGTGAAAAAAGGCCACAAGAGTCAGAGTAATGATTGGGCTGCTGTGGTGGCTTGAATGAAAACGGCCCCCAGAGGCTCACATGGAGTGGCACTATTAGGAGGTGTGGCCCTGTTGGAGTGGGTGTGGCCTTGTTGGAGGGAGTGTCACTGTGGGGGCGGGCTTTGAGGGCTCTTTGCTCAAGCTAAGTCCAGCAACACAGTTCACTTCCTGCTGCCTGTGGATCAGGATGTAGAACTCTCAGCTCCTTCTCCAGCACTATGTCTGCCTGCACGCTGCCATGATGATAATGGACCGTACCTCTGAAACGGTAAGCCAGCCCCAATTAAATGCTTTCCTTTAAAAGGGTTGCTGTGGTCATAGTGTCTCTTCACAGCGACAGAAACTAACTAAGACAGCTTCTGTCAAGGTTACCATGGGAGGTTTTGGAGCAGAGGAGTGACTGAGAAAGGGAGGTGAAAATCTGAGGGTCAGGAGCCGCAGCCGTGAGCTTCCGGAGGCCCAGCTGTGCCCTATGGATTGGGAGAGGCATTCCTGAGAGTTGGTGAGGGAGGCCAGGGTCGAGGAGGAACCCAGACTTTGGCTCCGTTTGAAGCTTGAGTCTACAAGGCCATTGGAACCTGTCTGCACACAGTAGGAGCTTACTCAATGCCTTGAGAGGGCCCTGAGTCTCACAGTCACAGTTCCATGGCACGAAGTGTTTTCCCTCAAAGCCCTGAGCAAGCCTTTGTCCTCTGCTCTCTGGTGTCCATTTGAAGGTCTGAAGCTATAAGCCTTCTGCACACCTCTATTTCCAGAAAGCCTGGTCCTAAGACCTGCCCTCATACCTGCCTGGGGTCTCCAGGCTTCCGGAGAGGCAGTCTGCAGACAAGGACAGGCTGAGCCCACCCCTGCCATCCCCCCACCCAGCATTGTTTGTCACACTCAGCATACCTGTAACACCCCCCAAACCTGACATGGCCTGCCTTTTGGAAGGCCCTGGCTCTGGCTTCTACAAACCTCCAATCATTAATGGAACCCGGAGAGTCAAGACGATCAATGTCATAGACTGGCTGTCTCATTGTAAAACTTAATTTCGTTTCTCATCTTTCAAGGAGGAGGATCTCTCTGTGCCCTTGTTCGCAGGTCTCCTGGCTCTTTCCTTTCAAAGTGTCAGTCCTCACCATCTAACATATCTGTTTGCTCTCAGAAACCTCGGCACAGGCCTGGGGGTACAGCTCAGTTGGCAGAGGACTTGCCTAGCAAGTCCAAAGCTCTGGGTTCCATCCCCGACACTACATAAAGCAGGCCTAATGTTCCACACCTGTGATCCCAGAGCCTGGGCATGTGAGCAGACGGACCAGATACTCAGAGTCATCCTTGGCTATTCACTGAGTTGGAAGCCAACCTAGGATATGAAATACTGTCTCTTTTTTTTTGTTATTAAAGATTTTCTTTTTATTAAGTGTGTATGTGTGCATGCATGTGCGTGTGCATGTGCGTGTGCGTGTGCGTGTGCGTGTGCGTGTGCGTGTGCGTGTGCGTGTGCGTGTGTGTGTGTGTGTGTGTGTGTGTGTGGACATGAGTACCAGTGCCCATGGAGTCTATAAGAGGGCAATCGATCCCCTGGAGCCAGAGTTACAAGTGGTTGTAGCCACCTGTCATGAGTACTAGGAACCAAACTCTGGTCCTCTGCAAGAGAAGGAAGTGTTATTGCAGTGGTTTAAAGAGAATGCTTCCCATAGGCTCATATATTTGAATTCTTGGGCCTTAGTTGGTAGAACTGTTTGAAAAGGATTAGGAGGTGTGGCCTTGCTGGAGAAGGTGTGTCACTGGGGGTGGGCTTGAGGTTTCAAAAGTCCACACCAGGCCCAGTCTCTCTCTCTCTCTCTCTCTCTCTCTCTCTCTCTCTCTATCTGTCTAGCTATCTAGCTATCTAGCTATCATCTATCTATATGTATATCTCTGTATCTCTCTATCTCTCTCTGCCTGCTGCTTGTGGATAAGATGTAAGCTCTCTCAGCTACTGCTCCAATGCCATACCTGCTCCCATGCTCCCCACCATGACAGCCATGGGCTCACCCTCTGAAACATAAGCAAATCCCCAATTAAATGCTTTCTTTTGTAAGTTGCCTCGTTCATGGCAGCTCTTCACAGCACTAGAACAAGGACTGAGACAACTTGAAGTGCTAAGCCATCATTCCATCCCTGAGATACTATCTATAAGAAAGACAGATGAGGGTGGATAAGGGGATGAAGGGAAAGGGGGAAAAAAGGAAAGGAAAGGAAAGGAAAGGAAAGGAAAGGAAAGGAAAGGAAAGGAAAGGAAAGGAAAGGAAAGGAAAGGAAAGGAAAGGAACAAATCAGAGAACAGCAGCATCCCTGGGGATATTCAACAGCTCTAATTGGCAGCCATGATGGAAATGTTGGGACTGATGGTCATGTGGAAACTGGAGAGCATGTCTGACTCAAGAGCAATGTTTGAACTGGTGGCTGTTTTGGAAAGAGTCCATCCCAAACCAGGCACTGAGATCTCATTCCTGAGGATGAATAGCTCTTTGCTGGTCACCCTAACTTCTCATTGTTGGGGAACCCAGGTATATTCAACCTGGAGCAAAAGGTGCCACTTTGGGCTGTAGAGTTATTCCTCTAAAACAATACAATTTAGTCTCCCTGCTTACCAGATGAAAGTCAACACTTTCATACTCTATATAAAGTTAAATGTTAAAAATAAGAGCTTTTGCCGGGCGGTGGCAGCACATGCCTTTAATCCCAGCACTCGGGAGGCAGAGCCAGGCGTATCTCTGTGAGTTCGAGGCCAGCCTGGGCTACCAAGTGAGCTCCAGGAAAGGCGCAAAGCTATGCAGAGAAACCCTGTCTCGAAAAACCAAGAAAAAAAAAATAAGAGCTTTTGCATTAGAGTATATGCTTTTGGTATTCATTTCCCACGCTTCAGGATAAAATATACAACCATTAAGTCACTACAGTAAGCGGCAAAGCAAGATTACTGCTTCCGCATCTCGTATGAGTTGCTAATAATCTTGTGTTAGCCTGACATTATGGTCAGAAGATATTGCTTTTAAAGTCTCCGGGATGCAGTGTGCCTGACACAATGGTTTTCAGAAGGCCAACAGCAGGGAAAGACAGAGGGAGGTGGAGACTATGGTTTTTATTGGGGGAAGTGTCTTTTTAAGAAATTGTATTATGTAATTCAGATGTGTGCGAAAGTCCAGAGAATTGCATAAAGAGAGCTGTGACCCTATCACCAGCTTCAACAGCCAGCAGGCCAGGGACAGTCCCTTCCCCCATCTCTCATGAGGTTTTGCAGTAAGCCTCATATACCAAACTTCATTCACCTGGGAATACTCATTGGGGTTAAGAATACGGAGGGTTCTTGCCAAGAAGCCTTTTCCACAGCCTCCCTTGCCAGGAAGCTGGGAAGAGAGCTCATTTGAAGGCAGCCCTCGGGAGGTCAGGAAACTGCTCCAGCTGCCCCAGTGGATCCAGGGCCGATCGAAGGCTGTCTACAACCTAAGAGGATCAGGAGTGAGAAGAGGGCTTCGTGTCGCCAGTGCCACCTGCTTCTGTGGCACCCCTGGAAAGGGTAGAGAAGAGAAAGCAAAAGAGAGACAAGTAGGGGTTGCCGAGATGGCTCAACAGATAGAGGCACTTGCCACCATGTTTGAGGACATGGGTTTGAGTCCTAGAGCCCACAAGGTAGAAGGAAATCAACTCCTGCAACTTATCCTGACCTCCAGGTGTGCACATGCATGCACAGAAAAAGAGAAAAAGAAATGTGGAGGGGAGTTTTTTGAGATAAATTCTCTGTATTATGTAGCTCTAGCTGCCCTGGAACTCACGATGTAGACCAGATTGGTTAAGAACTCATAGAAATCCACCTGCTTCTATCCCCCAACTGCAAGGATTAAAGGTATATGTCATGATGCCTTATAAAATAATAATAATAATAATGAGGAGGAGGAGGAGGAGGTGGAGGGGAAGAAGGAGAAGGAGGAAGAGGAGGGGGAGAAGGAGAAGGAAGAGGAAGAAGAGAAGAGGAAAGGAAAGGAAAGGAAAGGAAAGGAAAGGAAAGGAAAGGAAAGGAAAGGAAAGGAAAGAAAAGAAAAGAAATATGAAGGGAAGCCGTGCAATGGTGGCACACGCCTTTAATCTCGGGAGGTGGATCTCTGTGAGTTCGAGGCCAGCCTGGACTACAGAGTGAGATCCTGGAAAGGTACAAAGCTACACAGAGAAACCCTGTCTCGAAAAAAAAGAAAGAAAGAAAAAAAAACATGAAGGGACTAAGGAAGACAGCCCAGAGGGTAAAGCACTTTGCATGCCATGGCATATGTGTGCCCGAACTCAGACATTCAGACACATGAATGCATGCATGGGGCGGGCGGGGGGTAAACGGTAATTGTCATTAGAACAGCATTAAGAACTTTTCAGCCATGTGGTGACACCCTCATGAGTGGATCAGTGTCTTTATTAGTTACTTTTTCATCACTGCCACAGGAACAGTGGAAGGGAAGATGGATTTGTTCTGGTTCATGGTTGGGTAGGAGATCAGTTCATGGTGATAGGGGAAGGCATGGAATCGGTTGCAGCCCCACTGCTGGCAGTGGGAGGTCATGGCACAGCTTGTTCACATCTTGGTGGATCAGGAAGCAGGTATGGGACAGGAAGTAGGGTGGGACTAAAACCTGCCAGGCCCATCCCCATGGCCTATGTGCACTAGCCAAGACCCATGTCCCCAAGGTTCTACAGCTTGCCCCCAACAGTACCACCAGCTGGGGACCACCAGCTGGGGACCAAGTATCCCAACACAGGAGCCTGTGGAGAACATATCATATCAAACCATAAACTGCCACTAAGAGTTTTTGAGAAGGGTTTCTCCCCTTCCTCCCACTCTTCTTCCATGCAAGAGGCAGTGTCCTTTGAGGACACTGCCTTTGAGGCTCCCTCTTGGAAGCAGAGGCCATGGTCTTGGCAGACATAGTCTTGACACTGGACTGCCCAGCCTGTGGAACTCTGAGCCAATAATCCCTTGTCATTACCAACTCCCCAGACTGGAGTATCCTGTTAGAAAAACACAGAGGAGATTCAGATGAAGAGCAAGATAACACAGTCTGGACCTGCTCAGGTAGGACTACAGAACTCCAGGCCTGAATGAATGCCTCCTGAAGCTCACTCTCCTGCTGGATTGTGTACCTACCTCAGCTCCCTGCCTGTTATTACAGCTAACTAGGATCAGCTCTGTCACTCTTCCTCCATTCAGCCAGGGTGAGATTTGCTGCCACAAACAGTTCAAATCACTCTCCCTGATACAGAAAGGGCCCACTTTCCTGAGGGGTTAGGGATGGAGCTCAATTGCTAGAGTGCTTGCCTAGCCTGTAGCAGGCACCCTAACATCAATCCTAAGCACTGCGTCCATGGAGAGTGAGGGTGCAGCCCCAGCACCTCCGAGGTCATCCTTGAGCAAATAGCAAGGAGAATCCCTGAGTTCATTCCAAAGCTCCCAAGCAGAGCAACCATTCTAAGCAGACTTCAAGAACTCCTCAGCCCTCTCTCCCCTCCTCAGCTCTGGCAGACAGAGTTCAAGATCAAGATACCCAAGAGAGCCAGACTTCTCCACTCATGGCTCATCACACCCTCCTCCCTCTGTGTCCCTTCTTCAAAGACACAGCCAAGGCCAGCCAGCTGTGTTAGACTAGGACCCAAGCTAATGATCTCATTTGAATCTGATGACCTCTGTAATGACCCTGTCTCCAAATAAGGTGACATTTGGAGACCCTAAAAGTTAGAAGAATTTGAAATGGGCATAGTTTAGCCCATGACAGAGAGCACATTTGTGGTCATGGCAAGAAAGTTCATTGCCATACTGAGGAAAATGCAACCAGATTAGAGGGGATACACTTGGAATCCCAGCACCAGGGAGGCTTGAAGCTGGAGCAGGAAGATTGTTTAAAGTTTGAGGCCAGCCTGGTCTACATAGTGAATTTCAGGCCAGCCTGTGCTACCAAATGAGAACCTGTCTCAAACAAAATGAAACAAGAAACCTGCTGCTTGTATCTCCTGGCTGCCTAATAGACTGGCTTCCCCACAGAGCAGCCATGGTGAACTCTCTACCACATGAAGGGACCAAGTCAGAAAGAGTCTAGAAAGGGCTTTGACACCAGCTGGTCCCACACCTCTATCCTAACTGTGCAACTGACCAGCTGTCTGGCCTGTCTTGTTGGAGCCTTCCCAGCCTAAGAGATGCCTCGTCTGTGAAACACAGATGCAATCTCTAGCCCGTTAAGTTGTCCTAAGAATAAAATCATGTGCTGCATTTATATTAGAATTTCCTCAATTACAGACAGAAAAGAAAAGAAAGAAATGTGGCCTCAAGTTAGGGAACTGTTGGCTACATACAAAGGGAGGCTTTCTAAGACTAGTTACAGCAGCCCACCACATTCCTGAAAGACCAGATTGCTTCTCTCTTCCTTCCTCTTTTAGCACCCTCAGCATGTAGCTTTTGTTCTCATCATCAGGGTATAGCTGCTGCATCTCCAGGCAGGAAGTCTACATTCCAGACAGGAAGATAGAGAGAAGAAGAATAAAAGGTTAAAGTGGCATGTCAGCTGAGGTGGCCCTTTAGCTAAAGCTTTCTTGAAGACTCAGTAGTAGAACTCGAGGTGTAACTGAGCAGTGGAGCACTTGCATAGCATGTGTGAATCCCTTGGTTCAACATCCAGCACCATACAAACAATAATAACAATAAAATAAATCACTATTGCCCTCCGGCTTCTTTCATTTACACGTAATTGACCAGATCCTGGTCACACGGATACCAAAGCTGCAAGGGAGTCTGGGAAATCCCAGCATTCTGCATAATAGAAGGAGGCAAAAGGGAAGACGGTAGGTGCAGCCATCCACAGTTTATGCAGGCTCAGGAATGTAACAAATGTTTCCTGAAATCGATTTTGGACAAAGCCAAACCTCCCCATCCTCTTTGAGTCACTGAGGTGGTTCCAGCTCTAAACCCTACACCAAGATTTCCCACAGCAGCTAGAAGGAACAGGTGGACAGAACAGCCTGATTGCCCTCAAACCATCCCACCTCAGCATTTCCTTCAAACATGGTCACCAGCAAAGCTTCAGGTTGCTGCAAGGGACATTGGAAAACTTTGTCCCAGAGCCTAGGGGCTCCAGCACAAATCTATAAGGGGTAGGGACATGGAAAGATGCTGGAGTTGTGATAGAAACATGTCATCCAGAGAATTGGCTGGCATTCCAAAAGAACCTGGCATGCCTTAATTGGAAGCCAGCAGTTCTCCCAGCACATGGGGGCTACCCAGCATGTTCACCTAAAGCCTGAATTTTTTGTCTTTTGTCTTTTTCTTTTTCTTTCTTTTTTGTTTTGTTTTGGTTTTGTTTGTTCGAGACAGGGTTTCTCTGTGTAGCTTTTGTGCCTTTCCTGGAACTCACTTGGTAGCCCAGGCTGGCCTCAAACTCACAGAGATCCGCCTGGCTCTGCCTTCCAAGTGCTGGGATTAAAGGCATGGGCCACCACCACCACCACCACCACCACCACCACCACCACCACCGGCAAAAAGCCTGATTTTTAAGAGTCTTTATTTTTTTTCTGAGGAGCTGGGGATGAACCACAGAACCTTGCACATACTACCAAAGTACTACACCACTAGTCCCCAAAGACACTCCAAACAAAACTTTTTATTCCGTTTATTTATTTTGGGTATGTGGGCACTCACATGCTATAGAACATGTATGGAAATCAGAGTTGTGGAAGTTGTTTCTCCTCTTCCACTATGTGAGTCCTGGGATTGAACTCAATTTATCAAGACAAGTGTCTATCTATTGAGTCATCTTGCCAACCTTGTTGTTCAGTTGGTTGGTTGATTGGTTGGTTGGTTGATTGGTAGGTTGGTTAGTTGGTTGGTTGGTTGGTTGGTTGGTTGGTTGGTAGGTTGGTGGGTTTTGAAGACAAAATCTCATTATGGAACCTAGACTGGCCTCAAACTCCCTACATCAGCCCAGGCTGAAAGCCCACTTCTTACAAGGTCCCAGATGTGTGAAGGTGTGACTCTGTGGTAGAGTGCTTGCCTAGTGTGTGCAGAGCCCAGGGTTCCAGCAATTAATACAGTCAGTAAGTCAAACTCTTTAACAGGTAGGGATTTGAAAAAGATCACTAATGGCGTGTTTCACTCAACAAGGAAACCTTACAGACATGGGAAATGATTATATTTGTACATACAAGCAGTAATACTCATTCACCTTCATATGTACAGATGGCCTGCTAAAGTATGGTTCTGATGACCCCTGGCAGAGCAGGACTATTAGGCATTGCAGAAAGGAGACTGAGAGGCCAATGGCATGTCAAAGGCAGAGGAAAGAGGGCCTCTGAGAGCCCTGTCCAGAGAGGCAGGAGATGGCAAACAGCACTCCGTATGTTGCTTGTGTGGCCCTCATTTCCAGATTCCCTGGCCCTGCAACTGCACAGGATCTCTCTCCATCGTGCCTCAGGGCCTTTGCCTCACCCTCCCACCAGTGTTCCTCATCTCGGGAAGCTTTTCCCACCCTCCCAAGTCCAATTTGAAGGTGGCTTCTGTGGCTGCCTCCTCAGACTAACCCTTTGGGCTAAGCCAAGGTCTTTATACCCTCTGAGACCCTGACTCCCCAGTGCCATGACCCCAAGGCAGGTCGAGAGCTGGTGCCCTCACAGGTTGTTGACCTCCCCTGAGCTCTGGGGGAGCCAAGCCCAGAACTGATTTACTCCATCCTTATGGTCCTGCTGTCAATCAATGCCGTGTACAAATGGAAATAGATCCATTTTTCAATTGCCTTTTCGTAATTTCAAAAAGTAATATGTTCCTTCCGAAAGGATAAAAAGAGAAAGAAAATTAAATGAATCACACTTCCAGAGATAAACACTGATAACAATTTTATGTCCTTCAGTCTTTCCCTATAAACTTTTGTTTTATGAAACTGAAATTCTATTGAATATACTGTGCAGTGCATTATAGAACAATTATTTCTCAAAAATATGATCGTACCATTCTTGTTACTCTTGTTACTCTGTGTCACTTTCTCCCCCCCCCACTACTACTTAACAATAGCATGTTGTCACTGTAGAAAACTGGAAAAATTACACATCAAAAAAAGGTATAAAGAATGTAAATTGTCTATAATCGCCTGCTATTGGTTTTTCTAAGAGCCAATGGCCCGCATTTCCTTTCAGTATATGTTTAATACATTAATTTTACTGCATTTGTTTCTGGTACAATTACAATAAATTTCCAGGTGAGCCCTGTCCCAAAGGGGAAAGGAGTCCCTGCTGGATGGGCCATCTCGGGACTTAGCAGGGGTGGCTAACCCTGTCTAAGTGCCCACGCCACGCCCACTGGTCCTGGTGGCAGGGCCTCTTGTCTGTCCCAGGCCTCTTGTGAAGCCAGCACCCCCTTGTGCTCCTGTAGCAGTCACCTTCAACCTTACCATTCTTAAGGTTTTCTTAACAAGGCTAAATTTACGGGTCCCACTGGGACTCCCAAGCCATAGGCCTCCCCCTTCCCAGAGGCGTCCCCTTCCCAGAGTCTACCCACTCCCAAAACCATGGGCATTTACCAGGGTATCCAGTGAGCTTTGACGGACAGGAGCCAACCCCTGATAGCAAGTTAGAAGGGCCAGCTCTTGTCATTCTGGGTTCACGTGGACAAGAAGCAGCAGGCTGCAGGAAATTCCACGGTCACCCCTGCAGGGCCTCCACATGCTCTTTCCATGTAGACTTGAGCCCTTAGGATAATGGAGCCAGGCTGGCAAAAAAAAAAAAAAAAAAAAAAAAAAAAAAAAAAAACGGAGACTTGGCCAACAGTTCCCCATTCCTCTCCCTGTGGCACATGCAGGCATCCAGATATGCTGTCCCCAGGGGTCATGAGTCACTAGGGGCAGAAGATAGCTTCTGAGTCTAGAGCTCAGGAAGAAGGCCAAGTGCCACCATGCCTTAGAAAAGGAAAGCCATCCCAAGGTCAAACCCTCATCAAAGGCCTTCCTGGAGGAACTGAACAGGAAAAATGTACTTCCCCCACACAGCCGAGTTCCTGAAAGTAATGCTTCCTGAAGCCTCTGCTCCCCACCCCAAGAATGGTGACACAAAGAATTATCCTTTGCCATGGAACTGAAGAGTTGAATCATGGGAATAGCTGATAAAGACTCCAAGGGGAAGAAGGGGAAGGGGGAGGGGAAGGGGGGAAGAAAAGGGGGGAAGGGGGAGGGAGAGAGGGAGAAGAGTCTCCCCACAATGGACTGATTTTTTTTTTTTTTTCTGGTGCTGAGGATGCAGTCCAGGGTATGGCTTGGTTACTAGCTACACGTGAGCCATTGTTAGAGCGGTGATTTTGTTGTTGCTTAGGTTCTTTTTGAGATGGGCAGGCCTGGCCGTGTAACCTAGACTGGCCTCACACTGCTGCCCCTCCTGCCTGCTGGGCTGCCACCGCTGCCTTTGCTGTCCTAAGAGTCTGCACTACTCGAAGTCCACCTGCTCAGCAGGAGCCACACTGGCAAGCCCCCTCTGAGACATCCCTACCCCAGCTAGCACTGTCTCCAAGCTTACAGGCACAAAGGCGGGCCTGGGTCACCTGGAACTTGGTGACACACTGTGGTAGACTGCCTGGGTGCCCCAAATTCTTCACCACTAACTAACCCAAATCCAATCCAAGTCTCTCTCATGGACCTCTGCCAAGACCTCCTATTACAGCAGGGTGACCCGCTGGACTGTTGACATTGCCCTCTGGCCAATAAGCTTTCCAGGAGATGAGGCTGGCTTGGGGGTTAGCTCTTGGGAGCTTATCTAGGAATCCTTGAGGTTTTACAGTAATTTGTTTTTCAAATTGTTGAAGCAACAGACAAAAAGACATTCTGCTTGTATGTCTGTCCTTGTTTGAGTCCCAGTGAATATTAGCATATTAAAGGCCCTGAGAAGCCCTGTAGTGGAGAAACCTGTTTTCCTTTGCTGAACTCAGCATTTCCCAACTCAAGTACTCAAGGAAACAGCAATGAAGTTAAAAAATAATTTTTTTAGTGGGGTGGAGAGATGGCTCAGCAGTTAAGAGCACTGGCTATTCTTCCAGATGACCCGGGTTCAATTCTCAGTACCCATGTGGCAGCTCACAACTGTCTGTAACTCCAGTTCCAGAGGATCTGACACCCCACACAGACATGTGTGCAGGCAAAAACACCAAAGCACATAAATTGTAAAAAAAAAATAATTAAACAAAGTGAGTTAGAGATCCATTCTTTAAAAAATAATAATAATAATGTTTTATGCATGAATGTGTACATATGTACAGATACCCAAAGAGACCAGAAGAGGGCGTTGAAGTCCCTGGAGCTGGCGTTACAGGTGGTTGTGAGCCATTCAGTATGGATGCTGGGACCTTTACTGTGATTGTCTGGAAGAACAGTGTGAATTCTTAACTGCTGGGCCACCTCTCCGACCAGCGCACATTTAAGAGAAAGCCAGATCCAGGAAGGGGGCTCCTCCAGATATCATCATTCACTCTAAGCAGCATGCCTCTGTCCCCTACTGAAGCGAAGTCTAAACTACATCTGCCTTACGTTGTTTTCTTTCTCAATGAAAAAGTATTCTTAGGTCCTCGAGATGGCTCAGGGAGTAATGGGGTTTGCTGCTAAGCCTGATGACCTGAGTTCAGTCTTTAGAATCCATGTGTGAAAGGAAGGAACCAACTCTGGAAAGCTGTCCTCTGACCTGCACATGTACAGTGGCATATGCACACCCACACACATCCACATCCATAGTGGCGCGCACTCACATATAATAAATGAACGTAACTGTTACAATTTTAACAAGTTTCCTGAGTACCTACTGCATGATGGAACTTTGCTCAACATCAGTTACACAGAGAAAAGATGCTGCCCTGACTGTTGACAGGGGGAAAGATGGTGAGCATCCGATGCAGAGGAGGTGCTAAGGTGGGGAACACTGGGTACTATGGGACGGAAAAAGGCAGGCCGCATATCAGAAAATGCATAGAGGAGATGATGTCAGAGCCAAGGCTTGACCTGGAATCATCTCTGTGAGAAGGAGTTGATAGGATGGTGAGGGTGGAAGGGGCAGAGGATGTGGATACACAAGTGAGCAAATCTGCTGTGGGTCAGGGGTCAGTTGTAGAGAACAGAATCCACTTCAGGTAGTCAAAGTAGAAAAACTTGAGGTGTTATTAGGATGCTAACAGTTTATTTGGAAAGCTATAAAGGCCCACTCCATGCTGAGTTTCCAGAAAAGTCTCCCAAAGCCGTGCCATGCAACTGAGCTGCCACCATCAGGGATCCACAACTGGAAGTTACCACTACCAGCTTGAAAACCATGTGGCTTCAGCCATGCCACAGCAGCAACATGTGCACATACATACATACATACACACACACACACACACACCACCACCACCACCACCACCACCACCATCATCTCTCAAAACCAAATTCAAGTCTCATAAAACATCAGCTTGACTGAACCTCCTCATACCTAGAACCCTAGCTGCAAGGGAGTCTGAGGCATGTATTATTTAACTGCCTAAAAGAGGTTGAAATGGAGGCTGAATGTCAAGCCATTGTGTCTGTCTCAATTGCACATTCTAAGGAAAATAAGTACAGTGTGAATTTCAGGCTTATCTCTGCAGAAATATTCTCAGTTCTCATGGCTTCTTTATGCAGTCTCCTTTCTGGAACCCCAACCCAGAGGCATTCATCAAAGACCTCCAGAATGCCTGGACTTATTAGTTGGCTTCCTCCTCATTACTTGATCTCTGCAGTGGGCAGATAACAAAATGAATAAAATCAACCTTTTTTTGTTTTGTTTTCTTGATCTTGCCTGGAATAAATTGCTACTTTCTTGAACACACATAAGGCTGTATTATTATGGTGCTCTGTATTATTACTGAGAACAATTATTCACAAGCTAGAGCTGACTAGGTTATAGTCTCAGAGGAGAAACTCCAAAAACCATTACTCATTAACATTTTTTTTGCTTGTGAAAATACTCTCCCACCTGCCACCCCTTGCCTGGCCTTGTACCACAAGAAAGGCCTCGCTGCTGGGTACTCATGTTCTGTGGGTAAGTCCATGACTGGAACAGCAGGAGTCACCATGCAGGTTCCAGAGCCAGTACAGTGTTCCCTGGCCCTCTGGAGCCTCCACAGAGGGTCATGTTGGGGATGAAGTAAACCCAGGAGCTTGCAGAGAAGTCCTAGAGTGCCATCACGATCTGAATCCCCATCTGCCTAGACCTCCGCCCTAGCAGTGACCGACAGGTCACGTGGCATGGTACTTCCTTCACTGTCCACCCAAGCCACAGTTGCTCTGCCCTGGTCACAGGAAACAGCACCCCTGGAATCAGACATCTGTCCAAACCCCACAGGAGGTGCAAGAGGCCTAATTAATTAATGTCTGAAGCACCTGTATAACCTCAAATGAGAGGTGCAAGGCGACCACAAGCCAAATTAATTATCACTATTGGTGGAGCCTTCCGGCACCACCTCCCACTCCATTCCAGCTGTGCCTAACCTCCAGGCAGAGCCAGGCAGCAGCCAGCCCAGAAGGCTGCTGAGTGGAAGCAAAAAGCAGCCAGCTGAGCTAGGATGGCTGGGCTGGAAACTTAGCTCCTCACCACAAGAGCCCACAAGCTGTCCACGTCCAGTAACCGGAACATTTCTGTGAGGGACTATTTTCCTGGGAGCAAGTGTCAGCCTTCTTCAGAATGGATGAGTTTCTTCTTTTATATCTGAGCACAAAGTGTGACCTGGTCTTAAAGCTCTAGCCCCTGCTTCCAAGTGGACTCAATCCCTGTGGATGCCTGCAAAGCCCGATTCACTCCAAGGATGTTATTTCAATGTGCCACAGAAGGTGAATGTGATGGCCCGAATCTGTAATTCTAGCACTTAGGAGGCTGAGGGAGGAGGATGTTGTTGGGGGGCGGGGGAGGGAAGGAGAGAGGGAGAGAGGGAGGAGGAGGGAAGAAGGAAGAGGAGGGAGGGGGAGGGAAGGAGGAAGACAGGGAAGAAGGAAGAAAGAAGAGGAGGGGGAGGAGGAGAGGGAGGGAGAAGAAGGGAGGAGATAGGGAGGAAGGAAGGAAGGAGGAAGAGGAGGGAGGGAGGGAGGGAGGGAGGGAGGACAACAGATGGAGAGATGGCTCAGCGGTTAAGTTCCCAGTACCCATGTCGGGCAGCTCACAATGCCATAACTCCAGCTCCAGTGGATCTAATCCTCTGGCTTCTGCAGGCCCCAACACTTAAGTCTGCATACCCTCACGCAAACACACGCATACGCAGTTAAAGTAGTAAGAGAAATCTTAATGGATCTACATCTCTGTTGTTGTCTTCTATTTGTCTCCATGGTGGACAGAGAGGCAAGAAAGGGGAAATGCCAAGTGAAGACAATCCTGTCCCTAACCTAAGTCTGGGAAATGGAAGTGATCTAGCAATTCCTTCTAAATTCCATTCCGTAAGAGCTAAAGATTTCCTTTACTGTCTCCGATCTCAGGCTCCAGTCAGTCCAGTTCCCTCAAGTGTGAGTTCAGAGCTGCCTTGGCCTCCCTTTTTCACAGGTCTCCAGAGCTGAGCTTGCAGAGGGACTAGTGTGGGGGCATGCTGGGAAAAAAGGACGGCCACAAATGGTGAGGGTCAGGCCTGTGTGGACAGGTTATGTGTGGCATGGTCATTGCGACCTCTTACTCTTTCTGAGGCCTTGACTGTTCAGCTAAAGCCTAGAGGCGGCAGGCGTGAGAAGAGAAGAGGACCTGAGACTGTGAGGGCCACGTGCAAGCTCCTTCCTCCTTGTCTTTAGCCTAGCTGCTCTCCTCAGAGACCTCAGGGAGCCTGGAACGTCCTCCTCAGCCCTGGTCCAGGGTCCATTGCACCCATGGCCCACCTCCTTTCTGCACTACCTCATCTGCTTTCCTGTCTGCAGGGGGGACAATGAGCTGAGACTGGGGTGCACAGTGACCAGCTGCGGGTCCTGTCTCTCCGGGAAACACAACCATGTTTTCCTTACCTTCCTGACCCGAGAGCACAAGGACTGTAAGCACATTGCCTGGGCAGGAAAGGGCCTGAGACCTGGCAGGCTTGCAGGCCAGGGAAAGGCACTCGAACAGATACAGTGAAAGAAAATGGCAGCCTTCATCATTAATACCCAGTGTTAATATTTAATGCCAGAAAACAGCGGCTCCCCTTTCCGCACGTCATCAGGCCTTCCCGGGCACACCAACCAGTCCTCTCACGGCCTGGCACCCCCACATCTCCCTGCAAAGATCAGCCAAGCAGTTAGACGTCCCTGAAATATTAGGTGTGAAATGAATTCTCAAAAAAGCAAATTCAAATTGAATAAGAGGGAGAATTTCCCGATTGCATTTGAAATTAAGCCTATTCTTTAAAGCTCTCTAATATGCTGTGTTCAAGTGGCCAGAACATTTTAAAAGTGGGGCACATAATCTGTGCAACCTTTAATAGAGGAAGGCTTTGGTTACTCTGCTTTCTCTGTGGCTGCTAGCCCAGACATAGTTCAGCAGTGGCCATACGGTCTGCACTATGCCAAGGAAACCCCCAGGAACTGATTGGTACCCCAAGATAAATTCAAAATCCTGAAAGAACACGATTAATTACCACTTAAGCAATTGACTAATTCATACCTATCAGAGCCAATTTCTTTCTCCACCTGGGACATTATTAGCTTTGGGGGAGGGGCACTTCACCACACAGATCTAAGCTCGGCTTTGTGGCCTCCAAAGACACAAGGATCCATTGCCAAACATCAGTGGGTGAGGGCAATGTACCCTAAATGTTTCAGGTGCAGCAGGCTGGTGCAGGTAGGGATTTTTTTTTTCCCCCAACAAGTCTGTGTCAGAAAGACGGCAGGGTCTGGGGCTTGTCTCCACAAGGTGAGCTGAAACGGTACCCCTCTGCCCACTCCACCTCACCCCTCGGGGGCCCCCCTTCTTCACTTCTGCCCCACTCCCACCCCAGGGAGCAGGCTCCTCCTCTCCCCGCTTAGAGGCCGCCACCTCTACTGCAGTGGGGAGCGGCTATGGTTTGCAAAGCTTTCATCTTTAAGACTTCAAAGAACAGCCTAGAAAAAACGCCCGGGGCACAATTTTCCAGGATCCAGGAAACCAGGTGATTCACCTGCACAGGCGCTGCCTGCGATCCCAGCTTGCCTCCCAAGACTGAACCACACCTAACAGGCCTCACCTTGCCACCAGCACACGGCATGGTCTGGGCCCTCACTGGACTGGGAAGGCCCTTCAGGGGACCAGAAGTAGATGGTTTCATTTCAAGGAGTGCTTTCCCTCTGTAGTTTCTCTTGTTTGTTTGCTGTTGGAGCCAGGGTCTCCTGTAGACCAGGCCGGCCTTAACTGCTGTAACTGAAGATGACGTTGACCTTCTGATGCTCCTGGCCTCAGCCTCCCAAGTGCCGGGATTACAAGCATGAGCCACCACACCAGGAGGATGAAGGTGACGAAAATGGTGATGATGATTTTAGTTGAAGGCGGGGTTTTGCTAACTTGTCAAAACTAACCTCAAATTCACTGTGGAGCCCAGCTAGGCCTTGAACTTGTCATTGTCCCACCTCAGCTTCCCACATCTAGCATACACAGATACACATCAGCATTTGACTAGATTTCACTGGGAAATTGTTCTCAACACTAGAGATTAACCCTTGGGCCTCAAGCCTGCTGAACACACGCTGTACCACGGAGCTGTGTCTCCAACCCTTTCCAGCAGTCTTGCTGTGGTGGTGGTGGTGGAGGTGTTTGAGGCAGGGTCTCACTATGTAGACCCGGCTGGCCTTGGGCTAGGAGTGGACTTCCTGCTTCTGTGTCTGCTGCAGTGCTGAGACTATCGTCAATGAGTCAGCACACAATGGTCTCAGGGACACAGAGGAACCACTTGTCAGACCTGCCTTCCATTCATATGGATCCTGCTCTCCACGTGATGGCCAGGAGACCCTGGAAGTGATTTCTTTTACCATCTATTATCCTATAAAACTCGGAGACAAATATAAGAACCTGAGACAGTCACCACAGCCGGGTATGCCTGCCACCATTTGACGCCCCTACACAACCTTCCAGGCCTGCCTCTTCTCCCTGGAGCTGCTTTTTCTCTAGCCCTGAGTCTGCCAGCTGAATGGGAACTCTGTCTCTTGAATCAAACGCGCTAGTCAACTGGACAATGGACCACGACATCAACAAAATTCCTGTAACAAACCACCCATCAAGGGTCAAGGTTGCCCAGCCCTGACAGTCAAGGTGAAGCTATTCTGCTGGAGTTCTCATCCGGTCCCCTGCCTATAGGAACCAACCCCACCAACAACCTTTCCAACCTAGTCCCCCAGGGTATGACCCAGCTGGCCTTGTTAGGGCTTCTCAGACAGGCCCTCTGGCCCATTCCCAGACAGCAACAAGAGGCTGCCTTCAGGCACCTAGTTCTGACCCGGACACTGAAGCTGAGGGAGGTGACCTGTGTGATGGTTTATATTGGTTTGTCAACTTGACAGGGTCTAGCATTGCCTTGAAAGACAAACCTCTGGGCATGTACCTGAGGGATTTTCTACATTAGGCTAAATTGAGATGGGAATCCCACCCTAAATACGGGTGGGACTGTTCTTTGAGATCTGGAGTCCTGCATAAAAAGGAGAAAGCTGGCCCAGCGGTGGTGGCTGACGCCTTTGATACCAGCACTGGGGAGGCAGAGCCAGGCGGATCTCTGTGAGTTCGAGGCCGCCTGGTCTACAGAGTGAGTTCCAGGAAAGGCTCCAAAGCTACACAGAGAAACCCTGTCGAGAGAGAGAGAGAGAGAGAGAGAGAGAGAGAGAGAGAGAGAGAGAGAGAGAGAGAAAGCTGTGTGTGGCACATACCTCTAGTCCCAGCAGAGAGAGACAGATCTCTGTAAATTCAAGGCTAGCCTGGTCTACATAGGGAGTTTCAAGACAGCCAGGGCTACATACATAGTAAGACACTATCTCAAAAGAAAAATGAGGGGGGGGGTAGAGCCAAACACCAGCCTCTCTTCTCTCTCTCTCTCTCTCTCTCTCTCTCTCTCTCTCTCTCTCTCTCTCTCCTTCCTGACTGGATGCAATATGACCAGCTGCCTCCTGCTCCTACTCGCCTGACTTCCCTATGTGGGAGTCTGTCAAAGGGTTCTTGGGGGAAGGAGAGAGGAATGAGGAAATGATAGAATAAGAAAGACAGAGGGACACAATAGCTTCGGGAGGGCCCTGGGTCAATACCCAGTCACCCCAAGGTTTATTCCAAAAGGTTTTTTGTACAGTGTCAAGGGGAGAGGCAAAAGACCTCCCTATTTCAAGACCAAAGCACAACAACCAACCAAGTGTAACCCCTTCCAAACACCTGCTAACCACGCCCCTGGCCAAGTCATCCTATTATGCAGCCCTGCTGAGTAAAGCAAGCTCCGATTCTGGGACCCTGAGTAATTTGGAGCCCCACAAGCCTCAAACTGCAAGTTGAAATGAACTCTTCCTTCATGGCACCTAGAAAAGGAACTAATACAACTTGGAACTTCTGGACCAATTGGAGCTGTGTCAGTTAGACACGACCATCCAGGAGGCATCCGGGAGATGCTCTCTGGGGGCAGCTACTGTCAGTTAGGTTTTCTCCTCATCCCACTCAAGGGAACAGGCCATGGAAAGAAGCCAAGTCCCACAGCTGAGTGACAGCTGGAGGTGCAGGCCAACTGCAGCAAGGGACCCGAACATTTTGGAGATGCCAGTACCATGGGAAGGCCACCAAGAATAGCAACAGTGATGGAGCCTGGAAAACAGGCTGGATGTGCTACTGAGGGCGGAGCCAGAGAAGTAACCCAAGCCCCCTGAAGGAGCCCAGAAGATCGTGAGTGAATCCCAGATAATTGGACATTGAGTTATTTACACTTTTGGAGTTTGGTTTTGCCTTGTTCAGATTGCAACTGTGCCCTGGTTCTTCCCTCCTGAAGTAAAAAAGTATTTAACTTCTTTTTTAATTGTACAAGAAGCTTTACCACATCCAACGCTATATGAGCACTAGGTATCCAAACTCAGATTCTCACATTTACACAGCAGACACTTTATCTGGTGAGTCATCTCTCCAACGCTGATTAGTTTTCTTAAAGCAAGCTCGTCCTATGGATCTGAGAAACAGGCCTGCACCAGCTAGCCCGGCCTTCTTTCTGATGGCCAAACCCCAGTGCTGTACAATATTGCTGTGAAACTTGAAAAATGTGAACAGTGGGCGGGGCCACAGCTCCGTCGGTAGAGCACTTGCCGAGCTTCCATCCCCAGCCCTGCATAAAACCACGCGTGGGAACATGCCTGTCATCTTAGCACTCAGGAGGCTCCGCGTTTAAAGTCATCCTTGGCTATAGAGCAAGTTCGAGGCCTGCCTGGGCTAGGAACTCTGTCACGGAAAGAAGGAAGTGTGACTATGCAGTGGGAATCAGCCTCTTTTATTGTCCCCTTGGGTGGAAGGGATGAGGAAGTTGGGCGGGTGAGTGGCTGTTTCTGTGTCTTGAAGTCTTAAGGAATCTTCTGGTGACCTGTGGCGTCTTTAGTGCTGTTAACCCCTGACTCCATTTGCCCGGCAGCCTGAGAGGTGAGCGAAGCAATCCCATACCCATTATTATCGCCCTTCCCCTTCTCCCCTTTGGAGGATCAGTAAGTCCACAGGGGATGGCAAAGAAGCATTTTACAAATGGCTCCGTAGCATCTGTCCCAGGAGCCACCGGCCCTTGTTGCACCAGCTGTTCTGACCATGCTGCTTTTATTTCCAACTGCCTCCCAGCTCCTTTAAGGATGCGCCCAGTTAGCAAAGATGTGCACACAGTCAGACCTCTCTAACGTGCGTGCATTCTGCAAGCCCTAGGCAAATCCTGCGAAACAAATCCGCCTAAATGGCCGTTGGTTTTAACCCTGGGCCAGCCTGCTGCTTCTCTGTGTCTCCCAAGTGAGAGCTCAGGCCAAGCTCTTCTATCCTCTTTCCCTCTGGCAGTAACCACTTGCCAGTCCTCGGGGCCCACTCTCAGCACCCCCATACTTAGAGGAGGGATGTGGGACAGATCCCATTCTAACAGTCTGCAGGTGGGACGTGCTAATGTGTTTGCTCTTGGTTGACAGACAAGGTGTAGAGGCCAGAGAGTGAAATAGCTAACAGTGAGGAGGGGAGGTCTAGGTGCCTGTTCTACACTTGTTGTGTGTCAAGGTCGGGCGGTTCCCCTCCTTCGGATTCTCACACAGGCTTTGAAGGACGTTTCTTTTCCCGGAGCTGGATGTCTAACGGGTTAGCTCTGGGGTGGGGTTTTGCCTGCACGTGTGTAGCTTGATCCCTTGGGAACCTGCAAGAGAGAAAAGGATGGAAGACAAGCAAAATCCTTGGAAGGTCTGCCTTGTGACCAGAAGATGTTGTTTTGGATCTCTCCAATCCTCCACTGTGAATTGGGAGAGGGGCAGGTGCTTCAGAGTAAATTCCAATAAGATCTGAAATAAAGAAGGAATAAAAGAGAGGGGGTGGAACTTAGGAATAAGAGAGAAAGATAATATTAAGCGTACACCCTGATGATATGTATAAAGAGAATTTTTAATTAAAATACAGCTACTGGACCAGGCGTGGTGGCACATGCCTTTAACCAAAGCCATCCTAGTCTACACAGCAAGTTCCAGGCCAACCAGGGCTACGTATTGAGACCCTATCTCAAAACACCAATAAATTTTAAAAAATAAAATAAAAATACAGACATTAATAGCTGGAGTTGGTAAAAATTAAAAAGAACACTAAGACGGATGTGGTGGCACAAACCTTTAATCCCAGTACTCAGGAGGCAGAGGCAGGTGGATCTCTGTGAGTTCAAGGCCAACCTGGTCTACATGGTGAGTTCCAGGACAGCCAAGGCTACACAGAGAAACCCTGTCTCAAAATAAATAAATGCATACATATACATACATACATACATACATACATACATACATGGAACAAACTAGCCAGGCATGCAATGTGGCTGCCTCACCAAACCCACTCTTCTTCTTGTACACAGAAGACACACCACTCCACTGCATTTGCCTGAAATTCTAGAAATTATAAAGGAATTGATTGTGACAGTGGCAGACTAGTGGTTTAGGGGATGGAGACAGGGAAAGGCAGGCTGCAGGGATCCCAAGGAGTCACAAAAGGTTGGGTAGGGGTCTAACTTGTGGGTACAGTGCTTCCTCACATACAGTCAGGCTCAAAGTAGTTCTCCGGCGACTAGAGAGACAGCCCAGGGATTAAGAACATTCGCTGCAACTCAAACAGCCACTATGGAAATCAGTGTGGTGGTTCCTCAAGAAGATGGGAATCGATACACCTCAAGATCCAGACATACCACTCTTGGGCATGTACCCAAAGGACACTTCATCCTTCCATAGAGACAGTTGCTCAACCATGTCCATTGCTGCTCTACTCATAAAAGTCAGATATTGGGAACAACCTAGATGGCCCTCAACAGAAGAATGGATGCAGAAAATGTGTTATGCTTACACAATGGAGTATTACTCAACCATGGAAAAATGACACCATGAAATTCACTGGTAAATGGATGGAACTAGGAAAAAATCATCCTGAGTTAAGTATCCCTGACCCAGAAAGACAAATATTGTATATTCTCTTATATGTGGACATTAGCTGTTAAGCCAATAACAACCAAGAACAATCCATAGAAACACAGAGGTTAGTTATGGAGGAAGGGACTGGGCGGGGGCAGATAGATCTTGTTCAGAATGGTAAATAGGATAGTTATGGATGGATGGGGTAGTAGTACTTTCTCATCGGGACCGCCGGCCTGCAAATAATGACATGGTGACTTACTATTAATTATGAAAGCTTGGCCTGAGCTTAGGCTTGTTCCTAACTAGTTCTTATAACTTAAATTAACCCCTATTTTTTAATCTACGTTATTCCATGTGGCACGTTACCTCATCTCCATTCTGCCCATCCTGCCTCCTCTGTGTCTGGCTGGAGACTCCCCCTTTCTTCTTCCCAGAGTTCTCTCTGCTAGGAAGTCACACTTACACTCTCCTGCCTTGCTATTGGCTGTTCAGCTTTTTATTACACCAATCACAGCAATACGTCTTCACACAGTGTACAAATACCCCACAACAGATTGAGGGGGCTGGAATGGGAGGGTCAAGGTGGGGGGTGAGGGAGGGAATATGGGGAGAAACAGCTCAAATTAAGGCCATTTGAAGGGTAGTATGGAATCTTAATACAGGAGAAGCTTCCTAAAATATGTAAATATATGAAAGTGATCTAAGTGTAATCACCACATAATGGGGGGAGAGAGTCCCAACTGACCATCTCTTGTCACCAAATGAAGTTTCCAGTCTCAGGATTGGGTTACATCTAATTGAATTGTTGGCCAAAGAGGTCCCATGGGAATCCTCAAGCAAACCAGGCTGTTGCCAAGACAATAGTTCGCTCTCCACAAACGGACAGCAAGGCCCATTGCTGAAGACAACACCTGCACAACTCATTGAACACAGAGAAGTCAAGCTGGTCCCTACATAGAGCCTGCATCCCTAAAATCCTAGCATCTTTGGTACAGGAATGTAATCTGCCTGCTACCAAAAGAGAAACGTAACCACCAACGCAGCCATTAACCCTTTATCTACAGTGCTGTCCAGTCTGCAAGATACGCTGGGGCAGTGGTGGCACAAAGTTTGTGGGAGTCACCAACCAATGTCTGATCTGACTTGAGGTCCACTCCATGAGATGGAACCCAAACCTGACACTGCTTGGGTGACCAAGAACCTAAGACTAGATAGTCCAGGGACCTAGGGTAAAATCAAATACTACTGTTCTACTAAGAAAACACAGCAATAAAATGACTCCTAATGACATTCTGCTATCCTCCTAGACCAGTGCCTTCCTCAGCCATCATCAGAGAAGCTTCCTCCTGCAGCAGATGGAAACAAATGCAGAGACCACAGCCAGACAATATGCAGAGAGCAAGAGACCTTGGAACACTCAGCCCCTAAATGGGATGTCTCCATCAAATCCCTCCCCTCAGGGCTCAGGGAACTCCATAGAACAGGAAGTGGGAAGAGTTTGTGAGAGCCAAGGAGGTTGGAGGACACCAGGAGAGCAAGGCCCTCTAAATCAACATGAGCAAAGCTCACATGAACTCACAGAGACTGAGGTGGCATGCGCAGGGCCTGCATAGGTCTGCACCAGGTCCTCTGCCTATCTACATATTATGACTTCCAGTTTAGTGTTTTTACAGGATTCTGAGCGTGTGAATGAGTGGGTCTCTGTTTCTTGTGCCTTCTCTTGGGCTCTTTTCCTTTTATTTGTTTATTCCATCTAATTCCAATGTGCTAGTTTTAATTTTATCTTATTATATTGTATTATATTATATTATTAGCCCTTGGACGCCTATTTGTTTTCTAGTGACAGACAGAAAAAGGGTGGATCCAAAGGAGAGAGGAGGTGTGGAAGAACTGGGAGAAGTAGAGGGAGAAAAAGAATCTACTGTCAATAAACGGAAAACCAGCCGGGCGGTGGTGGCACTCGTCTTTGATCCCAGCACTCGGGAGGCAGAGGCAGGTGGATCTCTGAGTTCTGGGCCAACCTGGTCTACAGAGTGAGTTCCAGGACAGCCAGGGCTACACAGAGAAACCCTGTCCAGGCAGGGAAACAACAACAACCACGTGCTGCTCTTGCAGAAGAGCAGAGTTTGGTTCCCAACTCCCACACTGGACAGTTTGTAAGCACTGGGACTCCAGCCCAGGGATCCAACAGTTTCTTCTGACTTCCCCAGGCACCGCGTGTATATGCTCATACACACACACACACACACACACACACACACACACACACACACACACACAGAGAGAGAGAGAGAGAGAGAGACAGAGACAGAGACAGAGACAGAGAGACAGAGACAGAGAGAGAGAGAGACAGAGAGAGAGTCTGGGGGAGGGTTGTTTGTTTTTCAAGACAGTCTAGCCAAATAAGTAAGCTGCAGACTCAGGTGAGAGACTCTGTCTCAAAAACAAAGTGGAGAGAGGCCGAAGAAGCCATCCAACATCAATCTATGGTCCCCATGTACATTGCTCTCATTCTCCCCCTCCCCCTCCCCCTTCCTCTCTCATACATAAAAAAACCAATTTTTAAAAATATCAAATTTTGTACCTCACACACAGGCAAATGAAAGATCCATTATGGAAAGTGTATAGCAATACTGGTCTAGTCTCCAACTACAGAGTCTCTGCTCCCTCCTCCCCTATGCTGGAACACACCATCACTCACGGCTTCAAGGGTTTGGGGTATTTTTTTCAAGTGTTCAAATTCTCCACCATCACATCATCAAAAACAAACAAAAGCAAGCAACAAATACAGCCTCGAGGTTCCCTGTATCGGTAAGAGAAATTGGGAGAAAGCTTGAGGCCAGGCTGCAGCAGCTGGGATGAGGCCCAGCCAAGCCTCCCCTCCCCCACCTGGCCCCTGCTCTCCCTTCTATCACCAGCTAAAGGGCATGCAAAACCCAGGCTCCTAGGGAAGGGCATCCATTTCCACCTTTTCTTCCCTCGGCTTCCTCCTGTTCTTCTTCCTTCTCTAGTGACTGTGCATGGCAAGAACTCCAAACCAGCCACCAAAACACTGTGCCTTGACAACTTCATCTCTTAATTACAGTAAACATTTACATAATGCTCAGGCCCAGCCAGTGCAGAAAGATTCGTTAATGCAGAAACATGCCCTTTAACCATCCCGTTTTATTACACAAAGCCCCCGGGGACCTGAGCAGCCCAAGATTTGCAAAAGATGATGGAGAAATTGGCTGAGATATTAAGCCCCTTTCCAGGTGCAATTAAAAGTGGGACCGAGAGCCTCCCGCTCTCACAGACAGCAGGTTGGGTTGTTTGTTGTTGTGGTGGTGGTGGTGGTTTCCTTTCGAAATCAGTCCTGCAAGGATTCCGGGTATCTGATGGTCCCCCGAATTGCTAACATTTTCAGAAATGGGATTTTTGTCTTGATTCTCATCATCTTCACCGCTCCGATTCTGAACTGACAACCCTTCAGGGTTTGCCGTGCGGTCTAATATTTCCATCCCAGCACCTCAGCCTTGGAAATGAGCAGCAAATATGAGCATCTTCCATGTCTTCGATTCTCTAACCCAGCCCCTCTCTGGAGGGACCAACTTTAATCACACTGCCTGCAGCAATACCCAGCTAGCCTGAGGAGGGGCAGACCAAGCCAGGCTCAGAGGCAGCACTGGACCACCATGGTGGGCTCCCTGCTTCAGGAGGATTTGGACCAGCGCACAGGGAAAGTCTCTAGAGGTGGAAGAGGGCATAGGAGGGGGAGAATGACTCAATTTTTAGGCTTTAACGTTGTATACACGCCATGTGTGTATGCACGTGTGCATGCATGTGTGCGTGTGTGTTTAGGTCAAAAGGCAACTTCCTGGAATCTATCCTCTCCTTTCACCATGTGGGTCCCAGGAATCAAACTCAGGTCATCAGACTTGGCAGCAAGTTCCTTTACACAATGAGCCATCGTGCTGTGGATTATAGATTTGCATCACCATATTCAGTGTCTCCTTGGTGTGTGTGGGGGGGGTGCACGTCACGGCACACTTAGGGAAGGTCTCGCCAGGTGGTGGTGGCGGCGGCAGCGGCGGTGGTGGCACACGCCTTTAATCCCAGCACTCGGAGGCAGAGGCAGGCGGATCTTTATGAGTTCGAGGCCAGCCTGGGCTACCAAGTGAGTTCCAGGAAAGGCGCAAAGCTACACAGAGAAGCCCTGTCTCGAAAAACCAAAAAAAAGACAGGTCTCTGCTGTCCTGGTGTGCAAGCCTGAGCCAGGGTCTGTCCTCTTCTCCAGTGCAGGTGACCTCCTCCTTAGCACTTCACAGACGGATGAAGCATGCACCAAGTTAGCTTCCTGAAGTCCACCCCCAAGCTGCCCACCCCAATCGGCAGGAAAAAAATCCTGGACTGAGACTTGGCTACTGGGAAGGAGATGGTGGTCAGATGGGAGCAGAGTGGGAGGGGAGGTGAGGATATGGAGGGCAAGGTCAGACAGGAAGCTGCAGGAGAAGTCAAGGCCGGAGAGGCAGAGTGACAGACACCTGTCAGACCAGCACTGAAGGTAGAGCAAGAGGAATGGGAGTTCTAGGCTAGCCTGGGCTACACAATGAGATCCAATTTAAAAAAAATGCTAGGGTTGAAACATAGCTCAGTGGCCTATTGCTTCCCTAGCATACATTTGATCCCCCAGTACTGAAAAGACGAGGACAAGGAGGAGAGGGAAGAAGAGAAGGATGAGCGAAAATGGACATAAGAGAACATAACTGTAATGGTATGTTCTAGTCTATAGGAGAACATAGATGTAATCCCACCATTGGGACTCGAGGACAGGAGAATTGCTGAAAGTCCAAGGTCATCCTGAGCTACTCAGTGAGCTCCAGGCCAGCCGGGACTATGGAATGACATCCTCTCAAACTAACAATCACTTGGGCTAGCCAGATGACTCTGTAGGTAAAGGTATTTACTGCCAAACGGCAAGACCTGTGTTCCATCCCCAGGACACACATCATAGAAGGAGAGAAACAGCTATTGCAAGTTGTCCTCTGACTTCCACATACTTCCTGTAGTGTGTGTTCACACACACACATATGCTCACACACATATACTACACACACACACCCCTCCACACACTCCCTGTGGCATGTGTGCATACAGCATACACACACACACACACACACACACACACACACACACCTCTATACACTTCCTGTGGCATGTGTACATACACACACACACACACACACACACACACACACACACCTACCTACCTCCATACACTCACTGTAGTGTGTGCTCACTCATGTGATACACTCAATTCAAGCCAGGCTTGCAGCACTTGGAATCTAAGCCTTGGGAGGTGAAGATAGAAGAATTGGAGTTCAAGGTCATTCTTGGTTGTATACTGAGTTCAAGACCAGCCTGGATTACATGAGACCTTGTCTCAAAAAGTCAAAACAAGTACAACTATTAGGGTGTTTGGCCATCCCATCACCAGAGTAGGTCAGTTCCGGCTGTCTCTCGACCATTGCCAGCAGTCTTTTGTGGGGGTATCTTTGTGGATTTCTGTGGGCCTCTTTAGCACTTTGTTTCTTCCTTTTCTCATGTGGTCTTCATTTACCATGGTCTCCTATTCCTTGTTCTCCCTCTCTGTTCTTGATCCAGCTGGGATCTCCCACTCCCCCAAGCTCTCTTTCCCTCGACCCTCGCCCTTCATTGCTCCCACTCATGTCCAGGTTGTTCATGTAGATCTCAGCCATTTCTCCATCATTGGGTGATCCTCGTGTCTTTCTTGGGGTCCTGTTTTCCAGGTAGCCTCACTGGTGATGTGAGTAGCAGTCCAGTCATCCTTGTTCCACATCTAGTATCCTCCTATGAGTGAGTACATACCATATTTGTCTTTCTGAGTCTGGGTTACCTCACTCAGGATGATTTTTTCTAGATCCATCCATTTGCCTGCAAACCTCATGATGTCATTGTTTTTCTCTGCTGAGTAGTTTTCCATTGTGTATATGTGCCACTTCCAAGGACTGAGGAATCTGGATGCAGACATCCACGGCTAGGCCCCGGGTAGAGCGCCGGGAGTCTAATTAGCGAGAAAGAGGAGGGTTTATATGAGCGAGAATTGTTGAAACCAAGGTTGGATAAAGCACAGGGACAAATAGCCAAACGAATGGAAACACATGAACTAGGAACCAAAGGCTGAGGGGCCCCCAACTGGATCAGGCCCTCTGAATAGGTGAGAGAGTTGATTGGCTTGATCTGTTTGGGAGGCATCTAGGCAGTGCTACCAGGTCCTGGGCTCATTGCATGAGTTGGCTGTTTGAAACCTGGGACTTATGCAGGGACGCTTGGCTCAGTCTGGGAGGAGGGGACCGGACCTGCCTAGACTGAGTCTATCAGGTTGATCTCAGTCCTCGGGGAAGGCTTTGCCCTGGAGGAGGTGGGAATGGGGGTGGGCTGGGGGTAAGGGGAGGGGGCAGGAAGGGAGAGAACAAGGGAATCTGTGGCTGTTATGTAGAACTGAATGGTATTGTAAAATAAAAATTTAAAAAAAGATACATACTACAAAAGAAAAAAGTCAAAACTAAACTGGGTGGTGCTGTTTCATACCTTTAATCCCAGCACTCAGGAGGCAGAGGCAGGCAGATCTCTGTGAGTTCAAAGCCAGACTGGTCTACAGAGTGAGATCCAGGACAGCCAGAGCTATGTAGTGAGACCCTGTCTCAAAAACACACATACAAAAAAAGTCAGCCAGGCGGTGGTGGCGCACGCCTTTAATCCCAGCACTCAGGAGGCAGAGGCACGTGCATCTCTGTGAGTTCGAGGCCAGCCTGGTCTCCAAAACCAGTTCCAGGACAGCTAGGACTATTACAGAGAGAAACCTTATCTCAAAAAAAAAAAAAATCAAAAATCAAAATAAAATTTAAAAGACTTCAACTCAAATGGGCCTAAGCCAGTGACATTACAGCTCCTTGGCCTTGAGCCAGGGTATGGAGTACGTTTCCACGTTGGCTCTTCCCACATATATCCACGTCACCAGATGAAGATTTCATGAAAAACTGCTGCCTGTGATGCACACTACTGTCTTCGCTTTGGTCCCCCTGTTCCGGCCGAATTTTCTCATTGGTGCCTATGACCCACTTCATTGATTTTATGGCCCACTGAGGGGTTCCGATCCACTGTTGCAAAAGCGCCAGTTTTAAGTACTAAAGAAGCTGATGGTACCAGTAACAAGAAAGCAGATTGGGGGGATTCTGCAGTTCAGTCACACCTACAAGGAGCTGGATCGCTCCACTGATATCAGCATTATGCTAAACCTGGTTTCTCTGGAAGTCCCAACGGGCTCATGGCCGTCCAAGGTGACATGTCGGCAGACATGAGTCTGGAGGAAGAAAAGGGCAGGTTAGACTCTGAACAATCTTTCTTAGGAGCAAGTCAGTATTTCCCAGAAGCCCCAGTGGCTCTCTCCATGGAAGTCAGAACCGTGGTCAGGCATGAATTAGTTCTCAGCAGATTGACGGGAGTCAGGGGCTCAGCCATTTCGTATCCTCTACAAAGGCATGCCCTCCTTATGGATGCCATCCAACAAACTCCACTCTCGGGTTTAGTACCAGGGACAGGGTTAAATGGGGCATCCACAATGGATGCTTAGCGTTGATGCCGGACTCTGAGGGTGGAAGGCACACTTGGTGCTTTATCAACATGGGAAATGGGTCAAAACCAGGAATGGGCAGAGGCCAGCTTCCAGTAGGAGCATCGTGGAGGCTAAAGACGGTACACATGTCGGGACCCACTAACTGAAAATATCTGTACGGCACACCCAGTTGCGGCAGGGAAGGAAGGTGCCAGCATGTGGGGAATGGAGGCCAGCAGGACTATTCAGAGGGATGTGGCCTGGAGAAGCGAGGTGGTTAGAACCAGGGCGAGTCTGAAGTGGAACTCGATTTACAAGAAGGAACATGGGGTCTCCCTTGGTCTGACTTCTGCTGCTATAACACAAGGCCATAACTGGAGAACTTATAAAAAGCAGAACCTAGTGTGGGCCGCCTCATCCCATTCTCACGCAGCAAGAGGAAGAAGGATGAAAGAAGGGTGAGATTCACATGGCAGAAGAGAGAGAAAATCCACTCCAGCGAGCCTGTTTGAGAACCTCTCTCAGCCACTCGTGACTCAAACATGTCCCATTAGGCCGAGCTTCCCAACACCTGGGCAATGAAGATTTCAACATGCGCTTTGGAGGAGACAGAAATATTCTAAGCACAGCAGGAAAGTGTCTTGGAGAATGGTCCCCAGGGGTAGATTTTAAAAACAAAGATTAGAGTATTGTGCTGGACATGGTACATCACATCTCTAATCTCAGTGTTAAAGAGACCGAGGCAGGTGGATCATACACGTTTGGAGCTATGCTATAGTGTAAGTTCTAAGTTCCAGGCCAGCACAGTTTACAAAGTGAGGCCTTGTCTCAAATAAATAAATAAATAAATAAATAAATAAATAGGCTATAGTACAAGTCATCCAGATGTGTTCCAGCTATCTACTGCTTGGCAGTGAACTACCCAGTACTCGCAGCCTAATACAAACATTCATTTGCTCACAACTTTACAATTTGAACAGCCATCTGCTGGAGCATCTTGGCTGGAATTGGGAGACCTTCTTTCCTAAAGATCGAGCAAGTTGGTGCAGGCTGCTTCCCGACAGCTCAGCCAGAGCCATGATTCTTCCTGGCGGGGAGGGGGAACCTCCTTGTATGGTTGCTTGGACTCCCCCACTGCACAGTGAATGGGTTCCAGGAGAGATGAAGTGGAAGCTGCCAGGCCTCTTCAGGTCTAGGCCCAGCATCTGGTCACCATCTGCTATTGGTCCAAAGTATCCCAGGCCCAACTCAGATTCCAAGGGGAGGAGTATATCTTGTCAGCTTCCTTGGGCCGCCATAACAAACTGCCGGCAGGAGAGTCGCTTCAGTCATTGAGAATTCATCGGGCTGGTTCTCTCCTTTAGCCGGTAGGTCTCCAGTATTGATCGAAGGCCGTCCAGGCTGGCAGCAGGTGCCTTTCTCTACTGGGTCATCTCACCAGCCCAACACCTCAACTTTGAACTTCTGCCTCCCAGAACGTGTGTGTGTGTGTGTGTGTGTGTGTGTGTGTGTGTGTGTGTGTGTGTGTGTGTGTGTGTGATGGAGATGGAACCCAGGGCTTTGTGCACACTAGGCAAGGATTCTAATGCTAAGCTCTATCCCGTGTGTGTGTGTGTGTGTGTGTGTGTGTGTGTGTGCGCGCGCGCGCGCGCGCCCGCATACATATGGAGGCCGGAGGTTTGAGGTCAGGCATCTTCTTCTGTTGCTCTGCACTTGTTTATTTGTTCTGTTTGTTTCTTTTTGAGTTTCTCACTAGGATCTGGGATTTGCAGATTAGGATAAACTGGCTGGCCAGCAAGTCCCGGGGGCCCGTCTCTGCCTCCTCAGTGTTAGACTTCCAGGACCAGGCCTGGCTTCTCAGGTGAATGCTGGGGATCTGAACCCGGGTCCTCAAGCTTGCACAGCTGGCATTTTTAAGCCCTCCTACTCTTCTTATGAAGATGCCTGACATTGGGTTTAAGGCCTGTCTTAATCCACTGTGACTTTGTCTTTACTTGACTAAAGCCACAAAGACTTCATTTCTAAATAAGGTGACCATCACAGGTACAGGGGTTGGGGACCTTATAGCCTCTGGAAGCACTCAATTAAACCCCAGACCTCTTACAAGAGGCATGGATAACGAAGAATCAATCTGAGAATGAGCCTAGGAACAGAAGTGAGTCAGTGAAGTTCATGTGACTGAGGAGACTGTTAGAATAGACAACCGGAGCTCAGACTTCCTGGGACCACTGGGAGATGGTGAACATACCTGAAGTTTCCCCAGCCAGGGGATGGAGCAACCAGACTGTTCATCTCTGTCCCCAAGCAACCCTGTTTCCACCCTAAACCTCGCCGAAAACAGGAGGCGGAAGCAGGCCACGTGGGTTCCCTCCCTGCCTCCGCCCTCTCTCTACACAAACCCTGCCAGGCTCCCCCCCTCCACCCCCACCCACCCACCCCACCCCCGGTCCCACACAGCTGTCTGGAGAACACACAGCCACGAGCTCATTTAAAATGATTCTTGCTGCATCCCTAGGAGGGAAGTCAGGTAGTGAAAACCTGGCAGAAGTCGACTCACCTGAGGGCTGCTCTGACGGCAAGCCGGACCACTGATGGTCAAACCTCAAGGGCTCCAACAAGAGAAACGGGCTGCCTGGGCCAAGGCAGCTGTGAACCCAAGGCCACCCGGCCTTAAATCCAGGCCACTGCCTCATACACGGACCTGTTTCATCCTTCCCACCCATAATTCACCTACTCAGGCTCTCATTATGCAAAGAAGGACTAATCACGAAGGCTTTGTTGTGTGCCACTCGACGGCTGTTTTCAATCCTGGAAAACTAGGTAACAGCAGTTGTTTGTTTGTTTGTTTGTTTGTTTGTTTATTTGTTTGTTTGTTTTTAACAAATCCCTGTAGTCAGCCAGGCAGTGGTAGGTCACACTTTTAATCCCAGCACTCGGGAGGCAGAACCAGGTGGATCTCTGTGAGTTCAAGGCCAGCCTGGTCTACATAGCAAGTTCCAGGACATCCAGGGCTACACAGAGAAACCCTGTCTCGAAAAACAAAACAAAAACAAAATCTCTGCAGTCATGAGAGTTTATGTCTTATGGGGACAGAAAGGTAACACGTAGAGTGCATTTTATGGCAGTGAGTGGAAGAAGAGACCAGAAGAGGGAGAAGTAGGGTGTGTGGTGGCTTGGGATAGGTTTTGGAAGCATGACCAAGTATTCACTAAGAAGTTCACACTTGAGGAGGTGCTGACTGGAGCCCTGTGGACGGTGAAGGAAGAGCAGGCCAGCGAACAGCACTGACAGTACTGATAGCCAGTACAGAGGCTGAATATGCCTAGAATATTCCAAGAACTGCAAGAGGCCTGTGTGACTGGGGTGGGGGAGGGGAGGTGACTGGTCTTGCCCCAGATCATCTCTCAGATAACAGAGACTTCCAGAACTTTCTGTGCAGAAAGGGGCAGTGTGTGACTTGAGTTTTTAAGGAGATTTCTCTGGCTGTTGTTTCACGAACACACTGGAGAGGGGAGAAGGTAGAAGGGCTCACCAAAGGAGAGACTATAGAACCAGTAATTCTCCGTAACCACATGCTAAGAAGCGCTGTGCACTGCGTGCGTGCCTGCGTGTTATAAGTGTTCGTTTAGTGGGAACTGGGTTTTCTCATTTGAAGCAGACTTAGGCTGGGAATGAAGCTCAGGGGAAGAGCAATTACCTAGTGTGCTTTGAGGCCCTGGGTCCTTCCCGGATTCACAGAGGAGCAGGAAAGAGATAGGGAGCGAAGGAGGCTATGAAGAAGATATGACCTTGCTCAGCTGGCAAGCTCCCAGTCCAGGAAAATTCTGGTAGTTTGGATTTTCCATGAGACCTTCAGACAAGTTTTGGTCCTGGAGAGACAGCACAGGGATTGATGTGGTGCTTCCTGAGGACCCAGGTTCTGTTTTCAGTACCTACCTGTGGCTCACAACAGTCTAACTCCAGTTCCAGGGGGTCCAGTGCTCCTCTTCTGGCCTCCACAGGCACTGCACACACATGGCGCTCATAAATTCATACAGCCATATGCACAAATATAAGTAAATCCTAAATGGAAGGAAGGAAGGGAGGGAGGGAGGGAGGGAGGGAGGGAGGGAGGGAGGGAGGAAAAGAGAGAGAGGGAAGGGAGAGCGAAAGAAAGGAAGGAAGGAAGGAAGGGAGAGGAAGGAGGGAGGAGGGGGAGAGAGAGAGAAAGAAAGAGAGGGAGGGAGGGAGGGAGGGAGGGAGAGAGAGAAAGAAAAAAAGAAAGAAAGAAAGAAAGAAAGAAAGAAAGAAAGAAAGAAAGAAAGAAAGAAAGAAAGAAAGAAAGAAAGGAAGAAAGAGAGAGAGGGGGAGAGAGAGAGAGGGAGAGAGAGAGGGAGGAAGGGGAAGGAGGGAGGAGGGAGAGAGAGAAAGAAAGTAAGAAGGAAGGAGAGAGGGAGGGAGGAAGGGAGGGAGGGAGAGAGAAAGGTTGGTCTGGGGGTGTGGGAACAGGTTCAGTGGGTAAAGCGTTTGCTGTGTAAGCATGAAAAACTGAGTTTGGATCCCAGCACCCACGTACAGAAGCTGGGTATGCTAACACAGAACTGTGATCTCCGAACTGAGGGAGCGGGGACCACAGTGTCCCCAGAGCTTGTGGGCCACTCAACATAGCTGCGTTCGGAAACCCCAGGTTCAATGAGAAACCTCATCTCAAAAACTAAGATAGAGGGCTGGCGAGATGGCTCAGTGAAGCCTGACACCCTGAATTAGACCCCCGGGACCCACACGGTGGAAGAGAGATCTGACTTTTACAAATTACACTCTGACCTCCATGCTAGTGTTGTAGTATACACAAGTATATGCACACATACACACATAAACACACACACACACACACACACACACACACACACACACACAAATATAATTTTAAAATGTTTAGAGAGAGATAGAGGAAGATACCCAATATCAAATTCTACCTTCCACAAGAATGAACACACATGCTAATACCTACACATGCATGCATATACCACAAGCACATAAAGTAACTAATTAAGAGCATATGAGTTCCTCATTTTCTACTACTGCCTCCTTCCTTCAGATAAACCACCAAAACTTCCATTCTGTTCAGTTGTTTGAAGCAAAATGGCTTCAGTCAGGCCCAGGAGAAATTAGAAAGGCTGGGCAAGCCTGGGCCCTGCCATCCCCAACAGGCAGAACAAGTGACAGAAATACAAAGCCGGGATTGGCCTGTATGCCCGAAGCTCCTTCCCCTCAGTAGCCCTTGACAGGAACCAGGCCTGGGTGTTCTCCAGCCCTGGGGCTCTTAGGGCAGGCCCACCACTGATGTTGGCAGGCACCTGGGAGCCAACCCCTCCCCTCGGGTTTTGTTTTCAACCGGAGCCAAAGCTTTAGAAGGATTATATGGGATCAGCTGTTCCCAGAGCCTGTTGGAAGTACACAGACCCGTATTTTTTAATAATTATGTTAGTATTTTGATGTGCTTGGACAAAGAGCTGCCATGGCTTAATATTCTGCTTAGGAGGGAACTAAAGTGCTTAGGGCTGTGGTTCTTTTCTTCTCTTGTTTTCCTGTTTGTTTGTTTGCTTGCTTGTTTGCTTGTTTCTTTGTTTTTTCCGAGACAGGGTTTCTCTGTGCAGTCCTGGCTGTCCTGGAACTCACCCTGTAGACCAGGCTGGCCTCGAACTCACAGAGATCCACCTGCCTCTGCCTCCCGACTGATGGGATTAAAAGTGTGCACCACCATGCCCAGCTCAGCATATAGATGATGATTTAAATAAACAAGATTACAAAGCTAGTGTAAGACAGAGTCGTCTCAGGAGAAGGGGGGTGGACGTACCTGCTACCCTCTGCAAGGATTTGAAAAATATCCCCTTCGGCTGGGCATGGTGGCTCATGCCTTTAATCTCAGCACTCAGAAGGCAGATCTCTGTGAGTTCCAGGCCAGCCTGGGCTACTTACTGAGTTTGAGGCTACCTGGGGCTATACTGTGAGATCCTGCCTAAAAGTAAAATAAAATATAAATTTCACACTTTGTGGCTGAAGAATGTATCGAGGCCCTGAGTTCCATCTGGACCACAGTATCACCCAGATGTGGTGGTCCACACCTGCACTCAGGAGGAACAGACAGAAGGAGCACAACGTCTTCCTTGGCTACATGGTGAATTTGAGACTGGCCTGGGCTACATAAGATCCTGTCTCAAAGGGAAAAAAAACAAAAAAAGCCAGGCGGTGTTGGCCCACGTCTTTGATCCTAACACACAGGAGGCAGAGGCAGGCAGATCTCTGAGTTGGAAGCCAGCCTGGTCTACAGAGCGAGTTCCAGGACAGCCAGGGCTGTTACACAGAGAGACTCTGTCTCAAAAAACACCCACACATACAAAAAGGAAAAAAAATTCACATTTTCACCTCCCAAGCTGTACCACCAATAACAAACACCTTAGCAAGTAGCTGTCCTTTTTCTCTACTGCCCTACAGCACATTAGCAAGCTTCACCGGCTTCAAAGGCCACCCATTTACTACCTCCTGTTCGGGAAGGTCAGAAATCCAGGGAGACCTAGTGTTTGTACTGGGTGTCTCAGAAGGCCAAAGGCTAGGGTCTGGCACTTCCATCTTCATCCAGACCATTGGCCAACTTCAGCTCCTGGTGTGGTAGGATGGCGGTCTGGTTTCCTGGCCACGTGAGATTCCACGTGCTTGCAGAGGCCACCGGAAGGTTCAAGACAGAGATAGCTCAGAGAAAATGCTTTGTTTTTTAAAGTTGTTGGTTTAGGAGTTTGTGGGTTTTTGTTTGTTTTGGGGGGGATTGTTTTGTTTTTTTCCTGGCTCTGTGTTGTAGTGCATGCCTGTAATCCCAGCACGTAAGATACTAAAACAAGACGATTACCACCAATTCTAAACCAGCTTCTGCTACACAGCAAACCCCTGTCCTAAACAACAACAAAAAACTTCAGAAGCTCTTAGGGATTAGAACAACAACAACTGAACTATACTAAAAATAGACCCATCATGGTAACACACGTTTTAGTCCCAACATTTGGGAGGCTGAGGCTGAAAGATCAAGACTTGGAAGCCAGCCTGGGTAACATAACAAGACCTTATCTCAAAAACAAAGCAAACAAAAAACCCACATGTAGTAGCCGAGCATGGTGGCTCACATCAATAATGCCGGCACACAAGAGGTACAGGGAGAAAGATTTTCATGAGATTGAGGCTAGCCTGAGCTACAAATCGAGAATCTGTCTAAAAAAAATTTTTTTAAAAAAAAAAACTGCCATTCTGGGTACAGTGGTACAAGTCTATAATCCTAGCACTTAGGAGGTGGAGGCACCCAGGGTGAAGACAAAAGGCCATCCTCAGATATATAGTGAGTTTAAGGCCAGTCTTAGACCTGGGATATGTGAGATCCTCTGTGTGTGTGTGTGTGTGTGTGTGTGTGTGTGTGTGTGTGTATGTGTGTACACAACAATTAAGAACTACCATGTTATCTCTCGTGTATTTATACCTGAAGGAATCTGTCAGCATGCACTAGAGACTTCCGCACACTGAGCCCATTGAGACTATTCATGAAAACCTAGATAGGGAATCAGCCTACATAGTCACCAGCGTATGAGCAGGTAAAGAAAACGTGGTCCAGAAGGCCGAAGAGATGACTCAGCTCTACTGCCTCTTTCAGAGGGCCTGGCCTCAATTCCCAGCTCACAGCCATCTGTAGCTCCAGTTCCAGTGGATCTGACACGTCTTTTGACCTCTCTGGGCACCAGGCATGCAAGTGGTTTGAAGAAGTACATCCAGGCAAAACATCCATACACATAAAACAAATCATTTTTTTTATATATTTTAAAAAGGAAGAAAGCATGGTGTACATACACTATGGAGTACTATTCAGTCACAAAGAAGAGTCAAATTCTGCTGCTTGAGGGAAAATGGATAGAATTAGAGATCATCATAGTACGTGAAATAAACCACAGAGAGATCAGACCCACATATTCTCCCCCCTGTGTGGAAGCTATAAAGGCTTGAGAATAGCAGACGGATTAGTATCGATTGGGAAAGGGGGTGAGAAAAGGAAATTGGATTTGACCAGTACCCGCAGTACGACTACTGAGTCCTATTAATATGTACAACTGATACATGTTAATAAAAAATTGAAAATGCTAAAAATAAGGGGCTGAGTATGTAGCTCAGTGGTAGAGGGCTGCCTTGTACTCATGTGACCCTGGACCTCATCCCTAGAACTGTAAAAACAGTAATAATCTAAAAGACAGGATACTTCTGTGATGATTTCAATTGTACCAACCACAAAACTCAATCCTGGGGGTGAAATCCCATCACATGAACAGGTTCTAGGATTCAGGGGTAAAACCTGGTGGCTTTTTTTTTTTTTTTTTTTTTTTTTTTTTTTTTTTTTTTGGAGACAGGGTTTTTCTGTGTAGCTTTGAGCCTCTCCTGGAACTCCAGGCTGGCCTCAAACTCTCAGGGATCTGCCATCCTCTACCTTCCGAGTACTGGGATTAAAGGCGTGCGCCATCACAGCCAGCTGGAGGCCCTTTTATATTGGAATTCTGCCCATCACAATATCTTTTGAGTTCTTTCTCTCTATATATAACATTTATAAATGCATATGTGGATGACAGACACCATAAAAGCTTGCTTTTTTCCAGTCATTGCTCCCCAGTGGCACCCTCCCACCTCTAAAAGGGATGTCTAGGACCAAACTGAGCCAGGCACACCGCGGGAGCAGGAGTCCACCAAGCATTCCCCAGCTCCTTGCTCTTGTGCTGGGACCCTGTTCCCTAGCCTCCAGAGGTACTTGGGGTTGAGCCCTAGTTAGTCAGTAGCTTGCTTGGTGAACCTCTCTTTATTAGTAAGCTTTCCTTTCCAGGCTCCCCCTCCAAACCCCACCGGCATCTTCCGACCCAAGGAAAAGACTTCAGCCTGCCTGCTTTAAGACAGTGTGGTCAGCGGAGATCATCTCAGTGTTCTGTGTTTTCTTTCCTTTTTTTCCCACACAGAGACACGGTCGTGCATTATTAATGCAATAAAATCCATTTTAAATAATAAATGTTTTTTAATAATTTATTTATTTTTATTTTATGTGCATTGGTGTTGTGCCTGTATGTATGAGGGTGTCAGATCTTGGAGTTACAGACAGTTGTGAGCTGCCATGTGGGTACTAGGAATTGAACCCCAGTCCCCTGGAAAAGCAGCCAGTGTTCTTAATCACTGAGCCATCTCTCCAGCCCCAATAATAAATGTTTTAAGAAGAAAAATTCACGGGGCAGCAATGGCTCACACCTTTAATCCCAGCACTCAGGAGGCAGAAACAGGAAGATCTCTGTGTTCGAGACCACCTGATCTACAGAGCAAGTTCCAGGCTAACCAGGGCTACACAGGGGAGACAAGAAGGGAGAGGAGGAGGAAAGAAAAGAAAAACTCCATACCCTATGTCCCTTGTCCCACTTGCCCCCAGGTCTACACACACACACACACACACACACACACACACACACACACACACACACGGGGGCGGGGGGAGCTGGCAATGGCGAGCCATCATTCACAGAAGCTGACGTTTGCAGAGCAGCCTATGTGAATGTGCAGTGCCTGTTCTCTGTTTAGCTTACTTCGAATGGCACATCCATCTCCCCTCCCTCCCCAGATCCCTTTAATAGAATCGCCAAAGAACAGAAAGTATAAGGCAGTAAGGAGGCAGAGTGGGGTGTCAGCAGATGAGAGGTTTCAACACGTCTCCAGAAGACAGAGAGCAGAGGGAAAGGTGGCGACAGGTGACACAGAGCAGAGGGAGCCACAGCTGGAACCCTCCCAGGCAGGAGGGTGGGAAAACACTGGAGGCTGAGCTGGCAAGGGTCCCTGAAGGCAGAAGTGGGCGAATGGCTGGAAACAGCTGGACCAACTGACCACCCCAAATACCATCCTACCCTGAGGTCGGGGAGGGCACAGGGGCAAGCCTCCCAGTCTCTTATGGTTGACTTCGGAGCTGATGTGTCCACTTCCTGACAACAAATGCCAGTGACTCTTGTCTGAAACTCTGGAAAGCCAGGTACAGTGGCCCTCCTCTGAAATCCAAGCATTTGAAAGGCCAAAACACAAGGGCGGAGAGTTGAAGGCCATTCTGGACTACAACTGCATAGTGAGTTCTTGACCCTTCACTCATGATAGATAGATAGATAGATAGATAGATAGATAGATAGATAGATAGATAGATGATAGATAGATAGATAGATAGATACATAGATAATAGATAGATGATAGAAAGATAGATAGATAGATAGATAGATAGATAGATAGATAGATAGATAGATAGATGGTAGATAGATAGATAGATAATAGATAGATAAGAGAGAGAGAGAGAGAGAGAGAGAGAGAGAGAGAGAGAGAGAGAGAGAGAGAGAGAGATGAGATGGAGGTCATATATCAGGAGGTCAGCCTCAGCTACACAAAATTCTGTCTCAGGTAAAAAACAAATGAAAAAAAGCCAAACAACCTGGAGCATGTTTTCTGAGGCTAGCTAGCACAGCTTGTATGTATATCAGTAACTTGGAAAACTTTCTCAGAATCCATCCCTGGGGAAACCCCAGTTCGCCCACCAACCAGCCATTCCCACACATGCATTCCATGTGTGCTCCTCTTGTACCCCAGGAAGATTCTGACCCATGATGAATCCTCTACAGAAATCTTACAACCCATAGGTCAGAGAAAGGCAACCAATGGGGGGGGGGGGTCCGGGGGATGATCCTTGAAGAAGCAAAGATAATTTAGTGAATGAGAGAAGAGAAGTTGAAGAGGAGGAGGTGGGAAGGGGGGCAGGCCGGAGAGTAGCAGCAGTGGCTTTACCTAGCACCCCTGGAGATATTCATGAAGCTAGAGCATCCTGAAGGCAGAAGATAACAGAGCAGTGCTCACAATGAAAGAGAAAGTCAGAACCAGTGGAAATTATAAAGCCTGGGGAGAGGATGAAGGAAATCAATGAAGGCCTGAAGTTAAAAAAAGAAAAAAAAAATCAAGAGAATCTTCCAGAACGTAGGGCTTAATGAAAGAGATAGAAACCATAAGAGAAAAGACGAGCGACATAGAGAATCATCCTGGCAGGTCCAATATGTGACTAATATTAGGAGGGTTTTAGAAAGAATAGAGAAAGCAGAGGGGACCCGGGCCCCTGCCAATGGTCCAGGGCCTTGACAATGCAGAAAGAGGCGGGCTCTGCGAGGCTGGCTGTGACCCCTGCCCTTGGAGAGCCAGGCTACTTTTATGGGTTTTGTATTCTGTGTCAATTCCCCCTTTGTCCCCCTTCCTCAGTATTTAGTGGTGTCAGCTGAGTCCAGAAGAGCCACTGGGGGAAAATTGTGTCCATGAAGGGGACTTGAGGGTAAAATGGACAGCGCTGTCAGAATCCCTCAAAATGAGGGTCCCTAGGGGAAGGGGTCTCCAGGGGGCATGAGGTCAGAATTGCTCACTCCTCGGTGCTCTAAGAGATCATCTGGCCAGGGATAGTTTCCCCCACAGAAGGAAAGCCTTTTCTACCAACTGTCCCATGGGAGTGGAAGTCAGCTTCCCTTAAAGGTCTTCCATTCACTGGCTGCAAGGGTCAGGCCTGAGGTTGATGGAATGGAGCTGGGGAAGGTCTTCACTACGTCCTCCTTTATTTGCTTGTGTTGTCCCTGTGTGATTACATTGACGCGTTATTTTGTTGAAAACAGGAGCTTGGGCTGGAGAGAAGGCTTAGTGGGTAACGGTACTTGCCACCAAGCCTGACTATCTGGGTTTAATCCTCCAGGCCCCACATGGTTGAAAAAGAGAACCAATTCCCAAATTTCATGGTGGAAAGAGAGAACCAACTCTCCAAAGTTGACCTCTGTGTTGTGGGCTACTTGTACACTGTATGAAAATGTATTTGCTGTGACGGGTGTAACAAAAAGCTGAACGGCCAATAGCCAGACAGAAGGTGTATGTGGGATTTCTGGGAAAAGAAAGGAAGAGAAGGAGGAATCTAGGCAGGCAGGAGATGCCAGGAGACACAGAGAGAAAACAGAAGGTGCAAGATGGAAGAGAGGTAACACCACTTGATAGAATGTAGACTAATATAAATGGGCTAATTTAAGTTATAAGAGCTAGTTAGGAACAAGCCTAAGCTAAGGCTGAGCTTTCATAATAAATAAAAAGTCTCTGTGTCATTATTTGGGAGCTGGCTGGTAGGACAGAAAAAGACTCATTACACCTCTGACTTCCACATGTGCACTGTGGCATGTATGTGCCCATACATATACACATAAAAAAAAAAAGACAGGATCTCACTATGTATCCCAGGGTGGCCTGGAACTAAAGATATTCACAAGTATAGGGATTATAGGGATTAGAGAAATATACCATCATGCCTGGCCTGGCTTTTTTTTTTTTTTTTTAGGGACCAGGGACTTCCCACAGGGCTGATTGCTGTGCCCTGGGACCTCTACCCACCTCAGGCCAGAGGAGCTTTCTCAGTAGCTCCCAGGCATGTAGTTCCCAGGCATATGCCTGCTGATGGCTTCCGGAAGCACCAATAAGGCACACAAACCCCCATCACACTGTCAGCCAGGCCCCCTGGGTTGGTTTGTTTTTCCAGGGCATAAACGTATTTTATGGAGAAATAAAATGCACAATAATAAAGTGGGGGAGGGGAGTGTTTCCACAGGCCCACATTTTATCCAAAGGGGCTGAGATGTGGCATCCCCGGCTCGAATATGAAATTATTACACAAGAATTGACTCTCGGTGTCTCCGATGCTCCCTGGGATGATTGCTTCTATAACTTATGGAGACAGCTGAGCGTTTGTATTCAAGTGATCACATAAATTAATATCCATATGTGGAAATGGAGCGCCGGGAGCCGGCCTGGTTCCAGAATGCATTCCCTGTAATGACCTACACACCTGCAGAGCATTGCCTGGCCGGGGCTCAGAATGCGGCCCTCGAAAGACTCAAGCCAGGGACTCCAAATGGCGGCCCTTTAAAGTGGTGAAGCCCTGAAGGAACCTTAGTCACAAGGTCCTCGGAGGGAATAAAGGTAGGCTCTAATTTTTTATTAGAAAAAAAATTGTTTACTTATCTATTTATTTATATTTGGCCTTTTTAGACAGTATCTTGCTGTATAGCCCTAGCCTATCCTCAAACCCATGGCAATCCTCCTGCCTCCACCTCTCAAGTGCTGGGAACACAGACACAAACCACTATACCTGTCCTCCTCCTCTCTTGATTTTTTAAAAAAATAAATATACAAAAAAGATGGGTCTTAAAAAAATGTATGTTTCACTTCTTAGGGGTTTTGTCCTGGGTTTTGTCCGATTTCTAATTATGCCTGTGGCCCTGAAGGCCTCCGAGTCTTGGTGCGTGCCAACCACTTCATTTGACTATGTAACAGGAGACAAAATTACTCCTGTCTTCTCTGGAGCTTGCCAACACCATGAAGGGGGTCAGGCGGGGAGACGGCAGAACGGCTGAAGAGGGTAAGATAGCTGGGCCCTGACCTCCACTCATGTAAGTGAGGCCATGAGCCACAGGCCTGCCAAGCTGCACAGGCTGAAGCCCAAATATGCCTCAAAGACAGGAGTCAACAGAAACATGCTACAGAAAGACCCAAAAGCCGCGGAGCCGAGCCGGGCGGCGGTGGCGCACGCCTTTAATCCCAGCACTCGGGAGGTAGAGCCAGGCGGATCTCTGTGAGTTCAAGGCCAGCCTGGTCTAGAGAGCCAGATCCAGGATAGGCACCAAAGCTACACAGAGAAACCCTGTCTCGAAAAACAAACAAACAAAAGCTGCAGAGCCATTCCAGTGTCCTCTCTCTCCTGCTCATTCATTCATTCCCCACTCATTCACTCAGTGCTTGTTTCCAGCGGTCCCATAGCAACCACATGATGCAGATGAATGTTGAAGGGATGTCTGCTGAAGACCCCTCTCACCAAGTGTTATTTAATTCCATCCCGGTCATTCCAAGGCTTTCCAACACTGGGACGCTCTGTATCTGTGCAGGTGATAGACGGCCCATGGGTGCTCAACAGAAAAGGACAAATTTGGGCTGTCTTTTGAGATGGTCACTGCCTCCCGTCCTTGCGCACTGCAGCCCCGGGCTAAGTGGAACAACCAAAGGCTTGCAGGCTTCCCTAGCAAAAGACAAGGAAAAGCTGGGAAGAGTGGAGCACACTGCTCTGGAGCTCAGGAGGCTGAGGCAGGAGAGCAGGAAGAGTGCAGGAGTCGGCGGACAGCCTGGGCTAACAGTGAGATTGCCAGGGTGGGAAGGGGTGCTGAAAAATCATGAGGATAACCCCTTCACAGACACACACCTTCATTCTCCTCTATCCACCTACCTTCCCCACCCATTCAACCAACTTCCATTTAGCCTTTACAAAGGGGTCAGTAGTAGATTTCTTTCTTTTCTGAGGGTGCAGGGTTGGTAATGGAGTCTCATATAGCCCAGGCTGCCCTTGAACTCACTGTATAGCTTAGCATGACTTTTGAGCTCCTGATGCTGTTTCCTCTTTTCCAAGTGCTGGGACCACACATCCTTGTGCCACCATGCCCCACTGCGAGCGACAGCAGAGCTAAGAAACTTAATACTTCTCCCGAGGCCCAATGGCAGGCACGTGTCCCCCTCAGCAACAACATGCTGGTAAATATGTTAAATAGGTAGCTTCTCCAGGAAAATCAATAAACAAAGCAAGCAAGCAAGCAAGCTCTCCCCTTTTACCCTACCACTAAGGAGGCTGAAGCAGGAGGATTGCTTCTTTGAGGCCAGCCTTGGTTACAAAGTAAGTTCTAAGCCACCTTGGGCTACAGAAACCTGTCTCCTCCTTTGGAGACAGGAAGAGAGGAATGTGGCCCAGTTGGTAGAGTTCTTACCTATCATGTACAACGTCCTGGGTTTGATCTCAGCACCCGATGTGGTAGCTCACACCTAGAATCTCAACACTTGAAAGGTACAGGCAACATACATGAGACTAACTCAAAAAAAAAAAAAAAAAAAAAGGCTGTGACAGCAAGGTGGTGGTGGTGGTGGCGGCGGCGGCGGCGGCGGCGGCGGCGGCGGCGGCGGCGCACACCTTTGATCCCAGCACTCTGGAGGCAGAAACAGGCAGAACTCTGTGAGTTTGAGACCAGCCTGGTCTACAAAGCGAGTTCTAAGATAGCCAGGGCTCTTACACAGAAAAATGCCCCCCACCCCCTCTAAAAAAGCCGTGTAAGTAGTACTATGAATAATTGCAGTATAAATTCCCTTGCCAGGGCTTTTCAAAACAATACCAATTCCATACCCCAAATGCACTTGGGAAGAGATAGACAAGTTGGATCTCATCAGCTGGTGATCACTGTATGACCACAGGTTTTAAAGTCACAGGATCAAGTATCATTGCTTTGGACCATACTGATCCTAAGAGGTAGACACTCATCTGGCCACTCTTGGCCCTCCCTCAAATCCATTCCTGTGTGAGCCAAACATACCTTTGAAAACCCCGAGGCAAAGTTTCAATTCTTCCTCCAATCTACCTTCCTGAGGCTCCAAACAATAGCCACATGGGAGAAAAGCCTCCGTAGCCAGAAACTTAATTGCCATTGCTTTCTTGTAGTCCAATATTTCATAATAAGAAAATGGGAATCAAAATTCTTCCCCACTAAGAATGAACAGTGGAATGAGAGTTGGCAGATTCGGCTAGGTGGGGAAATTGATTTGCGATATCCACAGCAACGTCCTTAACAGCACAGGGTAAGCTTCACATCTGCCTGACACTGGCTGCTGTTCCGGCAGCCTGCGCTATCAGCACTTGGGGTAGAGACCCTAAAGTCCCCATGGCAGTCTGCGACACCTCACTGTGCACATGGAGACAGCCTTACCAGTCCGTCCTCCCTCCGGTCCGTCTTCTGGGCCCCAAGCAGGAGAGCCTGGTGCCCCTCCCCCTGCAGCCCATCAATCACCAGGTGGTCCCATGAAGATAAAATGGGTCTGAAAAATTCCTGTCACTTAGCCACACTGCTGCCTGGTCCCAGCACACACTAAGCATGCCTGTGGCTATAAATAAAACTATTGCACTTCCAGCTGAATGAGAGTTTAACCGGAGCTGAGTCCTGGCATGTGGGGAGTTGCGGAAGAACTGTGAGTTCTATACCAGCCGAGGTTAAATAGCAAGACTTTGTCGCAAACAAAACAAAACAGTAAAGTCTGGCAGTGTAGTTGAGGCTAGTAACCCCAGCCCTCTGGAGGTGGAGGCAAGGGAATCAGGAGTTCAAGGTCATCCTGTTACATCGTCAGTTCATGGCTGGCTTTGGCTACAGTGAGACACTGTCTCAAAAAATCTGATTACATAATTCTTTAAATTAACAAAAAAAAAAAAAAAAAAGATGGCTGGAAAGAGCTGTTAAGAGCACTTGTCACTGTTGCGGAAAACCTCCGTTTGGTTCCCAGCACCTACATGGTGGCTCACAACCATCTCTAGCTCAAGTTTCAGAGGACCGGACACCCTCTTCTAACCTTCAAGGGCACCAGGCACATACAAACACATACGTATAAATTTTAAAAAAATGTAAGCCTTTTAAAAGAAAGTGTCCCATGGATGATGTGAGGGCAGCTTCTGTCAATTGCACCAAGACCGTGTGAGGTCACTGTCCTGTACCAGCTGGGTTTGTTTCAGGCTGCCCTGTCACGCTCCTCTAGTGACAGGATTCTTCTTCTTTTTTTTCCCCCTATTTGTTTTGATTTATTCTTTTTTTTCTATTTGTTTTGGTTTTGTTTTTTTTTTGTTTTTTTGACTATTCAGCTCTTTATTAGACCATCAGGTGTTTTAGACAGGCAAAGTGTGACAAGATTCTATAATGGAATATATATAATTGTTCTTGGAATGGCTCTCATCCTTCGTCATTGCTTGCTGGGTAGGTGAGCTTCACCCACAATGGCTTCATGACTATCTCCTTCATTCCTACCTCCCCACCAGACACACACACCCAGGAGGAGGTAACGCGTCTTCCACCTGAGATCTGAGTGGGAAGACAGCTGGAGTCAACCTAAATCCAGCCCATGGCCTGAAATGGTGATGCTGCAATCACCCGTGAAGGACAAAGCAGGACTTGTGGGAGCCACTGGGAAGGGGCTTTTCTTGTACAGCTGGGCATAGCCATCATCAAGTCTCACTCATAGGAAGTATCAATTCATTTCACAGACCTACAGACATACACACAAAGATTCTCTCTCTCTCTCTCTCTCTCTCTCTCTCTCTCTCTCTCTCTCTCTCTCAAACACACACACATACACACACACACACACACACACACACACACACACACACACACACGCACGCAGAGGCATGCACGCCTGCTTAAGCTAGCACCAAGGGGTGATTGATTCTGTCTCCAACAACTTCCTTATTAAACATGCACTGGGCATACAGGGCACTGTGTCAAATCCCAAAGGCCTGTACTCAAGGAAGCTTATTACATCTATGAACACAAGCATCTATTATGTCTGGGTGTTTTAAGACAGGGTCTCATGTAGCCCAGGGTAGCTTCAAACTCCTTATGAAGCAATGGCAATTTGAATGAGAATGGCCTCCCATAAGCTCATATACTTGAATGCTTGGTCCCTAATTGTTGGAACTATTTAGGAAGGATCAGGAGGTGTGGCCTTGTTGAGAAAGGTATGTCATTGGGGACAGCCTTTAAGGTTTCAAAAGTCTAACACCATTCCCAGTGAGCTCGCTCTCTTACTCACTCACTCACTCACTCCCTCTCACCGTCTCCACCCTCTCTGCATCCTAGTGTATATCATCAGTCCTCAGCTGCTGTTCCAACACCATGCCTGCCTGCCACCATGCTGCCCACCATGCTGGTCATGGACTCTAACCTTCTGAAACTGTAAGCCCCAAATAAACTCTTCTCTAAGTTACCTTGGTCATGGTGTCTTATGATAGCAATAGAAAAGGAACCAAGACAATAGACAAGGATGAACTTGAACTTCTGACTGTCCTAGCTCCACCTCCTGAGTGCTAGCATTAGAGGCATGCACCACCATGCCTGGTTTATGCGGTGCTGGGGATGGTGTGTGCTAGGCAAACACTGTAGCAGCTGAGCTACATCCCCAACATTTTTATTCTCTTGGTTTTATATTTTATTTTATTTTTTGAAACATGCCTCATTATGTGGCCCAGGCTGGCCTCAAATATCATTTCTCCTACCTCTATCTCCCTAGTGCTGGGATTACAGGCCACTAGGCCCAGCTAGGCATAAAAATTTGAAGATGGGCCGGGCGGTGGTGGCGCACGCCTTTAATCCCAGCACTCGGGAGGCAAAGCCAGGCAGATCTCTGTGAGTTCGAGGCCAGCCTGGGCTACCAAGTGAGTTCCAGGAAAGGCGCAAAGCTACACAAGAGAAACCCTGTCTCGAAAAACCAAAAAAAAAAAAAAAAAAATTGAAGATGGAACAGACCTTAATTCAAGAGATGGATGCCAGTCTGGCATAAAGAGGCCTAAATACAGCCGGGCAGTGGTGGTGCACACCTTCAATCCCAGTACTTGGGAGGCAGAGACAGGTGAATCTCTGTGAGTTCGAGGCCAGCCTGGTCTACAAAGTGAGTTCCAGGACAGGCTCCAAAAGCTACACAGAGAACCCTGTCTCAAAAAAAAAAAAAAAAAAAAAAAAAAAAAAAAAAAAAAGCCTAAACACAGGGTTAAGACAACAGAAAATTAAGATCACACCTATAAATGGTAGGGCTAGGGATGTAAATTAGTGATAAAGCACTTGCCTAGTTCCTACAAGACTCATCAGCTCCATGCCCTGAAAAATATATATATTAATTATTTAAAAAAACCTTTAGCTGGGCATAGTGGTACATGCCTCTAATTCTAGCACTAGGGAAGTGGGGACAGGAGAATCAGAAGTTCAAGGTCATCCTCAGCTACACAGGGAATTCTAGGTCAGCCTGGGCCACATGAAACCCTGTCTCAAAATAATAACAATAATAATAAATTGTTATTGCTGTTAAAAAGTCTTCTAAAACATGTATTTGTAAGTAGTCATTCCACAAATAAGGAAAGAGAGGCCCAGGGAAGTCAAGTCACTTTCCCAAGAGCACAGAATGAGTTAGAACGGAACTGGGCAAAGCGCACAGGTGTCTTAATTTAGGAGGGTGTGAGTTGTTCGGTGGTTAAAGGCACCTTCCTGTGCAAGCCTGAGGATCTGAGTTCAATTCCAGAACCCGGGTCAAGGTGGAAGGAGAGAACCAGCTCTACAGTGTCCTGACTTTCACATGTGTGCCTCAGCTACATACCTGGTTCGAGGCCAGCCTAGGATACATGAGATTCTATCTCAAAAAAGAATGTTCCAAAGGAAGGGCTGGCAAGATGGCTCAGTGGTAAAAGTGCTGGCTGCCAAGCCAGACAGCCTGTCTTCGATCCCTGGAACTCACGGAATAAAAGGGGAGAACTGACTCCAGGAAGTTGCCTTCTTTGTTTGTTTGTTTGTTTGTTTTGTTTGGTTTTTGGTTTTTGGTTTTTCGAGACAGGGTTTCTCTGTGTAGCTTTGTGCCTGTCCTGGATCTCACTCTGTAGACCAGGCTGGCCTCGAACTCACAGAGATTCTCCTGCCTCTACCTCCTGAGTGCTGGGATTAAAGGTATGCGCCACCACCGCCTGGCAAAAGTTGCCTTCTGATCTCTACACACACACACTGTGGCACATGCATACCCACACACATAAATAAATGCAATTAATTAATAAAAATGTAGGAGACATCTTAAAAATAAATAAATAAATGAATGAATGAATGAATAAATAAATCCAGAGGAATATACAGAACCAGTGCTTATGTACCTGCCCAAGTTATCAAGAACATAGATTCCTAACTTCCTGCCCCATCATCCACAGGACACAGTTTTCATCCTCATGGTGCCAAAATGGCTGCTGCACCTGTAAGTACAGCATTCGTGTTTCAGGCAGAAAAAAAAAAGGCAGAGATATTAAAATCTTGTCCATATTAAAATCTTCTGCACTCAAGGTCTACTTTATGTGAGACAAGAACTCCTCTCCAGAGATGTCTGCTCACTTCTGACTGACACTACATCCCATAACCACCACTAGGAATTTGGGGATTTGAGAGTTTTACTATTTAGCCTCTATGATAAAAGACAAAAAAGCAAAGGGAAATTTAAATGGGAAGTAAGTGACACTGACCCCAGGGCTCTTATCTATTGGTCCAGGGCTCTCGATATTTTACACTGTGACAGGGCTGCCTGCCGTGGGACAGGAAGGAAAGGGGCCACTCATTTATCTAGGCCAGAACCAGGGAAGATGGCCAGCTCATAGATACTGATAAGGTTTCATGGAAGACGCAGGGCATTAGGAACAGTTCAAAAGGAAGACGATAACATAGTGAGAACGTTCGCTCGATGGGGGGAGGGGGCAACGGAATCCACACCACAACAAAGGAGCAAATACAGGCGTGTGGGCTGCTAGGTGCCAAGCCCTGCCTTCAGACCCGCCCTGAGAAGTGTTAGCAGAGCGGGGTGGAAGAACACGTTAGTGGCCGGGCAGATGCTTGGTCGGTAAATGCTTGCGAGCATAAGGACTTGAGTTTGATCCCCTGCTACCTTGTAAAAAGCCAGACATGGTAGCTGGCATGCAGTTGTAATCTGAGTCTAGGGGAGGCAGAGACAAGAGGATTCCTCATGCTTGGTGACCAGCCAATCTAGCCCAGTTGACGGACTTGAGCTTCCCCAATGAGAGATCCTCTCTCTCTCTCTCTCTCTCTCTCTCTCTCTCTCTCTCTCTCTCTCACACACACACACACACACACACACACACACACACACACACACACCAAGCTGAACTGTTCCTAAAGAACAACACCCCAAGTTGGCCTTAGGGCTCCACAGACACAGGAGGACAGGAAGGGTAAGAGGGGAGAGAAAGGAGATTACATGAGAGGACTGGATGGGAATAAAAAATGTCCTTGAAAAGTGGGCAAGAAAACCCAACCCAAAGGAGAGAAGTCCATCTTAGAGGAGCGCTCAGGAAAGTGAGAACACAGTAGGAAATCCTAGACAGGGTGAAGAAGGCTGGCACATTAACATCCCTCCGCGTAGGACCTCTGGGAGACACATGGGGGAGGGGGAGAAGGAAAATTAATGGATGACAAAGTTCCCCAGGCCACACAGGACGACTGAAGAAGAGGTTTGGGTTTCCATGCTGAGCCTGTAGCTCCTTGGATTGAGCTTTCCCAAGCTTATCAGAGGGTAAGGCAGGTCCTCTGTAGTTCCTGAGGAGGCAGGGAAATCATGACGTGATCACCTTCAGAACAAGCAAGTTGGGCTGAAAACAACCAAGTCAAAATGATATAAGCAGTCAGGTGGTGGCGCACACCTTTAATCCCAGCACTTGGGAGGCAGAGGCAGGCGAATCTCTGTGAGTTCAAGGCCAGTCTGGTCTATAAAGTGAGCTCCAGGAAAGCTGGGCTGTTACACAGAAAAAAACCTGTCTCAAAAAACCAAAACAGAAAAAAAGTTATAAATTATACAAGCAAAGAATAGGGAATTTCTTGGCCCATATAACTGGAATGGATCTAGTTTCAGATGCAGGTAGATCCAGGAGCTCAGGTGCAGGTAGATCCAGGAGCTCAGGTAGAACCTGTCCCCCAGCTCTGTTCTACTCTCAGGCTGACAGCCCAGCTTCTTGACAACTACAGAAACACAGAAACATACAACATAGAAAGTATGGTTTTCGGAACTGGAGAGATGGCTCCGCGGTTAAGAGCACTGACTGCCCTTCCAGAGGACCCAGGTTCAGTTTCCAGCACCCACATGGCAGCTCACAACTGTCTGTAACTCCAGGATCCAGCACCCTCACACAGACATATATGCAGGCAAAATAACAATGCACATAAAATAAAAATAAATTGTTATAAAAAAAAAAAAGAAAGTATGATTCTCTTTCCTGTTAGAAACAGCAAGTTGCCTTTTTTTTCTATAATCTTGGGTACATGTCACCTGTGAGCCAGTCGTTGTGACCAGGTTCATATGAAGGAGCATGGCCAAGTGTCCTACTCATCCACCTCCCATTCCACCCCACCCCGCAGCCCAGAAACAAGTCTCCAGCAAACAGACAGACTCAGCATCCAAGAACAGTGTTCACCCCAACAAAGCGTGAGTTCTGCTTCTAGATGGAGGGCCAAATGATAGACAGGCAAAGCCACAGCTGTCCGTCACAGTGGTTCTGCGGAGCTGCCAAAAGAGCCCTAAGTGCCTAGACCTCCCCATTCATCAAACGCTGCCTTTTGCAAACATCTAGCTACATCCCGTCTTGGGGATTGGAACCCTGGCTACTTCTAGGTCTGTCCAAGAGAATACACGGAAGTCAGGGCTGAGAGAACCTTGGCAGTCCCTCCCTCCCTCCCTCCATCTCTCCCTCTGCTAACCAGGAGCCGAGAAGGAGGAGGCCAGCTTTAGCATGCAGGGCTGACTGGCCACAAATAGAGTGGAACAGACTGACATTTCAGCCCTGGCTTTCCCTTCTGCCCACAGCCATCCTGGGAATGCTTTCTAAAAGACTGAAGAATGTCCCCAACAATGGGAACAACGACTGGCCTCCCTACTAGACAAGTTCAAGTTTACAGAAGCCCACCTTTTGGAACCAGGTGTGATTTCTCATGCCTATTCTCCCAGTACTTGGGAAGTTGAGACAGGAGGATCATAAGTTTGAGGACAAAGCCAGGTGTGGTGGCGCACACCTTTAATCCCAGCACTCAGGAGGCAGAGGCAGGAGGATCTCTGTGAGCTCAAGGCTAGCCTGCTCTGCATATGGAGCTCCTGAACAGCCAGGACTATAGAGAGACCCTGACTCAAGAAAAAAACAAAAACAAAAACCAAGTTCGAGAAGAGTCTCGGCTACAGAGCAAGACTCAGTAACAGAAAACAAAACGGAAATGAAATGGGGGGGGGATAGAAAAACATCTCTAGCCGGGTGGTGCTGGCGCACGCCTTTACTCCCAGCACTCGGGAGGCAGAGGCAGGCGGATCTCTGTGAGTTCGAGGCCAGCCTGGGCTACAGAGTGAGTTCCAGGAAAGGCGCAAAGCTACACAGAGAAACCCTGTCTCGAAAAACCAAAAAAAAAAAAAAGAAAAAAAAAGAAAGAAAGAAAGAAAGAAAAACATCTCTAGGGAAAGGAAACCCATGGCATGACTCCTCCAGCTTCAATTAGTGTGGCTAGGAACAGGCTGATTTGGGCTGAGGACAGGAGCAGAGTTGAGGCCTGCCCACACCCCCAGCCATCATACTACATACATAAGGAAGAAAAAAATGAAGGTGTTCAGGGTCACCATGTACCATCTGTCTTCCAGATAGTGGCAGCCCAGGCAGGCTTATCAGTCTGCCACTCTGATCTGACCTACTCCTGGCCGGCCGGCTCCCTAGTCAGGCCACGTGTGCCCTTCCCCTTTCCATCCAAAAGGAAAATTCGTCCCTCTTCTTTCCCTTCTGTCCAGCAGAAGCTTTTCTCAGAAACTTGGGGACACGCTTAGGAAGTTTATCTGGACTGTGTACTATGCCAAAGAGGCAGGCTGCAATGGATATTAGAGATTAGAGACTGGGCGCTCTCTCTCTCTCTCTCTCTCTCTCTCTCTCTCTCTCTCTCTCTCTCTCTCTCTCTCTCTTCTCCTCATTTTTTTTTTCTTTTTTCAAACAGGACTCCAGTGGAGGACACCAAAATGCTTGGACCCTAAGGAATTTGAAAAGGTTATCTTGATTCCTTAAAGAGGGGTTTTCTGAAACTCCCAGCCAGTGGGAAGAGAGAAACTTCTAAAGTTATATAACCCTTTGGCCATTGGTTAGATAAGAGCAAGGCCTGAGCAAACAGAGAAACCGGGAGTGAGAGGCAGGCGGTGTTCCCATTAACTCTTTCAAAGCCTAGAGGACACCCACAGGAAGTTAGTTTAAAGTCTCCTAGGCGGTGGTGGCGCACACCTTTAATCCCAGCACTCGGGAGGCAGAGGCAGGCGGATCTCCGAGTTGGAGGCCAGCCTGGCCTACAGAGACAGTTCCAGGACTACACAGAGAAACTCTGTCTTGAAAAACAAAACAAACAGGTCCCTAGGCACCCGGCCATTCTATCATTTGCCAAAACAAGCCTTCACTCCTAAACCAAAGTTCATGAACCCAACCTTTCACCTTCTGCTTTTACTCCTTCCTCCAAAGTCTTCCAAATCTGATTCGACTGTATCCCTAGCTAGGAAGGAAAGTCCCTATTTCCCAGGGGGCTATGGTGGGTTTCCCAAGCAGGCAGCCAGCTCTGTGTGCACCCCAGGATTGCCCAACATTGCCTGGCACAGTTTCCTATGTCTCCCCTGGATGGGAGGAGAACATGAGAGGTCTTAAATTGCACACACATCACCAGACAGTCGGACTTCCGGAGAAAACTGAAGAACTTGCTCTCCATCTCAGAAACCTGAGGGGATGGTGGGGGGGGGGGCGGTTCTGGCCTAGGCCCAGGTATGCGGCACAGGGCAGGAAGCCCTCACTAAGGACATAAGGACAGAGGGTAATGTGCCTTCAATTTCCCCCAGTCTTGACACAAAAACAAACAAACAAAAATACCCTTACAGTGGGAGAGGGCACCTGGACTAGACAGTGTAGCCAGTGTTCCCAGGAATCGGCAACCCCTGGTGCCTTGCCAACCTGGGACCTGGGGAAGGAACAGGGGCTTTATCTGTCCCTGGGCAGGCTTCCAGTCAAGGGGCCCACAAAAAGCGAGCCCTCTACCTCCCCAGATCATGCTCAGGCCATGCAAGAGCCCAAGGGGCCTCAAGTCCCAAAGCGTGGGATCCTCCCAGACCCCACCCAGACCTTGCACCACTCCCAATCCTATGGGCGAAGGAGGTCAATGTCGTTCAAGTAATTTCTCTGCGAACACAAGATGGCAGCCTTAAATAAATGCAACCCTGCGCAGCTTTTAATCTTACACATCATTAAATTCCTAATTTACACATTATGTTTTCGTGGGCCAACCCATAACTCATTAGTGTTGAACTCACGAGGTATAAAGACCAACGCACGATGGGCGCCGGAGCGCTGTCATCTGCCTGGGTTAACCGTGCCTGCCATGGGGGCAGGAGGAAGGTGTGAGAGGGGTGCTAGGGTGCCAGATCGGCCAAGGCCGCAGCACAGAGGATCCCTGGGTGCCAGGCTCAGGTCGCATGCTCACAGTGCTGCTGCAGGGTAAAGCACTCCTCCAACCCTCCTGGAGCCCGCAGGCGCGAGTCCACTCCTGCACGCTCACACCCGGCACACTGGCACCCAGGTGGTGGAGCCGGGCTCCGGGCCGCGCAGGCCTACTTGGCAGACATCTTCCTATGGGAGGATTTCAAACGAGCAGTGAAAAGCCAGAAACTACACGGATGGGGCCTAGGGCCAGGAATCCACGAAAAGACAAAGTGCACAGGCCCAGGACTGTGGGAGCTCGGGGACACATAGTCCGCTCTGAGGTCCCATCCCTCCTGCTCCCTGAGTGTCGCGCAGACAGCCAGCCGTAGCACTCAGGCTTTGGGGCTCGGCCAGGCCCTGGAGAATGAATTGCAAGGCCATGAAGGCTGCTGCCTCCCTTCTAGGGAAAGGGCGGCCAGGGTCACCCAGTGGAAGCTGAACAGCAGCCCCAGGCCTCGGGCAAGGCGCGCCCTAAAGGAGAGGGGAGCTGCGGCCTGCTCGGGCTTGGAGCTTAGGATCGGATGTGTACCCAGGACCGGGGGCGAACGAGCTGGCCTCGCTAGGCGGTTCAGGGCAGAGCCCGGTAGGTGCTCCGCGCCGACTCAGCCAAAAGGCGGCCAGCTCCGCGCCTGAGGCGGGCTGGGAGGCAGGAGGCTGGGAGAGCGCCCCGCCCTCGCCGCCCGCGGTCACAGGGGCAATTACACTCCTCGCTGCAGACGGTTACCAGCTCGCCCGCGCATCCCTCTCCGGCTCCCCTCCCTCCTCCGCACAACTGCTTGCTCCATCTTAGCGAGGGCGCCGCGAGAACGCGGTGGCGGCCGGCGGCCTCTGGGGACTTCCCTAGGCTCCTGGCTCTGGGTGAACCGCCTAGACCGCTGGGGCGAGGCCGTCCGTACCGTGCAGCTCGTCCCCCAGACCACCGACAGCCTGGGAAATGACTTTGCTGGTGGTGAAAGGGCCGCCCAGCCCTTCACCAAGGCGTTGCAGCAACCCTCACGCTCCCCTCCAATCTCACGGATGCCCCCTGCCCCTCGTGTCCTTTCCTACTCCCAGAGCAGGATTAGACCTCCAGCCAGAAACCTCCGAGGCCTTTTACTCTGCCAGGCATGCGTCCTCGGCACCAAATTAACAGTCCTTCTCCCGCCCCCTATGGCTTCTACAATTCGGGAAGGTGTCTTTGAAGCTGTGAATGAAAACTCAGGCTTTGGATTAAGGCTTTATTTTCAACTAGCTGCGTGATTTGAAGCGAGTTTCTTAACCTTAGATATTTCATCTGCAAAGGAGAAGAAATGATGCCCATGTAAGGGTGGCTCCTTGGATTGGGAAGAGATATACACGAAGAGCGTGTGAAATACTTGGCACAATATCTTAGTGGACATTATTGCCACATGGCCATAACTGTGGCGACATTAAAAGTGAGATTCACCACCACCACCACCACCACCACCACCACCACCACCACCATCACCACCACCACCACCACCACCACACATCGGAGGGTAAGGCCAGTCGGAGTTCTGGCACACATCCACAAAACAAGGTGCACTCAAGCCATGAGCTAGGCCGTGAGTGGAGGCTAGGGGCAGCCAACCCAGCGAATCAATCAGCCTTCCTTTGCAAATGAATAGGGCTCTCTGTCTCTGGCTTCCGCCATTCCAACGCCAGGTCTACAACGCCTAAGGCTTAAACCTGGCGCGGCAGTAAATTTAGCCTGAAGGCAGCGCCTCCTGTGGGGCGCGGGGGGCGGGGGGGTGTCTCCTAGCAGAAAGGAAAGGGAACAGGGTAGGAAAAAGGAGTTGCCTCTGGGAAGAGGGGTCCGGGAAAAGAAACATTTCCGGCTGCTGGAGGAGCACGGACAAAAAGAAATCGGACGCAAAAGAAGCCTCCCCAGAAATTGGGCCACTGTGGGAGCCGTGCGAGACAGACTTCCCATCTGGGAAGGGCTGCCTACGGGTAATTGGGTTTGTTCGAGTTGCCTCTATAATTAATAAGTGATTTGACTTGGAGATTGGAAATAGTCATTGAAAGGAAGCCGCAGGCTTAGGGGTGTGAGGCCCGGGAGCCTCCCTCTGAAATCCAATGACCGCGGAGAAGGACGGTTAGAGGAACAGGACGAATGTGATAATATTGGCATCCAACCTTCTAGTGTTTGAGTAATTTGTTGCTTAGCTACTTTGGATAGGCCATTATTTTGCAAACTGGAAACATTTGCAAGTGGTGATATTTTGCTCCTGCCTGATGCAGGGGCTGCAAACCTACCCCGACTCTGCTGAACTCTTCGAAATATATATGCATAAATTGTTCCTAATGAGACCATCTGTTTTTTATGGCCCCTCTGGAAGCAGGAGGAACCCAAAGACTGCTCTGTCTTGCAGAAATCTGTGGCCAGGCAGGCCTGAGAAATAAATGGGGGGATGAGAACAATACGCCGACAGCGCAGACAGCCGGTTCCGTGGTTGAGATGTGTGCCTGGGTTCCCGGGGGTATGGGTCATTTAGGGCAACTCCGGGTTGCTTGGAGCATGGAGATGCCAGTCAGTGGACTTCCTAAGAGGCCCAGGACCTGAGAAGGAGTTTCTCCGAGTACAAGACCTGATTTTTTTTTTTTCCCGTGTCTGGAACATGGCCAGAGCTTAAAAGTTGAAGCTGCTCGGGGTCCCAGGACACAAACCCTAGCTGTGGGTGGCCTCGGGCATCACCCACCAGCCTGGATCCCCGCCTCATGGAGGGAAGAGAGGGGTGAGCTCACAGCGACTGGGAGCAGCTCTCACTCCAGGCTTTGAGTCCAGCGTTCCCGAGCTTGTCTCAAGGGTTGAGCTTTCTGCACTGCGTGTCTGGCAGGCCCAACAACACGGCCAGAGCCCTCGCGGAGGGTGGCAGGGCAAAGACTTTTCACTTTACCGGGTGGCTGGTAATTGGGGCAGTGCAAAAGACGCCGCTCCTACCCCTTTGCAGTGGGGGTGGGGGTCAGGAATGGGCAGTGGGGCTGCTTAATAATAGAGGGGCTGCCCTGGGGAGCCTCAGATATCGGTAACCCCCATGATTAATTCATAACCCTCCACTGCGCCTGGCACCGTCTCGGGTCTTTAATCGGTTCTGAATGTCAGTGAGGCTTCCCCGACAGCCTGAGCGCTGTCTTTTGAATGTGTCGAAAGTGGTTGCGCACACACCAGGAGACAAAGTTGCCATCTGCTCCGGGGACCACAGCAACTGGGCACTGGGAGGGGTCATCCTCCCGCTGTTCAGGCTGCCTCGGGGGGCCTTACCCCTCCCAGCCTGCCCCAAAGCCAACACAGTCCGAAATAGTCCTTATAGCCACCACTCCCTGGCTTTCGGGAACATGGGGGTGGGGTATGTGTGTGAATTGTGGAAACTTCAGCTTGCTGCGTAGTAGAGTGTGCCCCATGGGAAGGCAAATTTGAAGTCGCCCAGACCTAGGCCTATAAAACTCTGTTGTTTGTATTCGGGTAAGTGGGGGGGGGTAGATAACATACAGAAATGGGGATAATTTAGGGGGGGGGAGGCCCCTGGAGAACAAAGCTCCTGGCCCTTGGACTCCAAAGAGTCGCACAAGTGACAAGTGACCCCTTCGTGCACAGGAGGAAGCAGGGTTGGGGACCGGGAGGAGGAGGGGGAAAAACAGACCTTTTAAAAGGGGGGCAGTCAGTGTGCACGGGCTCAACGCGAGTCTAAATGTTTGGCCTTCTGGCCAGCCGCTAAGAGGCTGGATCTCAGAAAGTTGGGGCAGGGCAGAGAAGTAGGCATGCTCCATTTAGCTTGCTGGGAGAAGCCTTGTCGCCATACTTCCCCCTTATTCCCACCCCCACCCCAGACTGCAGAGGATCACGGTGTTAATCGACCTTTTGGCTATGGACCTCAAGGAGGACTAAGCAAGCCAGGCAGCCCGAGGCTGTGGGGGTGGGGGTGGAGGGCTGCTGGCCCGAGCTTCTGCCCTCCCGGGCTGCCTTTGCCTAGCCTCTTGTGGCAGCCAGCGCCTTGCTTGCAGACTGTAATTCCACACTCCCTCGAGCACCAGGGCTGAGGAATCCATTGAGGGAATTGGAACTACATCATCGGATGAGCACCATGGGTGGGGGGATTTAGAAAATCGCCAAACCTTTGGAGTTAGTCGCCGCCTCACCCCGCTCCACCCTTGCATAATTTACCCTCCCCCTCCCAGGCCACCCCCTCCCCCAGCCCCCTCGATTCTTTAAGGTTTGCAGCCAGTCTTGTCATATGGTTTTGTTTCTCTGCTGCCTTTTTTTTCAGACACCCAAATTGGACTTGTGTAGAAGTAACCCAGCTGGGGAAGAGAGGGATTCCGACTCCGAACAATGGTTTGCCGCACCTTCCGCACTCCAACCCCAAAGGGACACCATCTTGTCTACTGTGAGTGGGTAGGCCCTCCCCCCCAGACCTGACCAGCCTCTTGCTCCAACTAAAACAGTGTGTGTGTGTGTGTGTGTGTGTGTGTGTTGGTGGGGGGGGTGTCTCAGAACTCAGTAACTAAGAACTTGCTATTTTCTATGGAAAGGACCCTACCTCAAAAAAAAAAAAAGCCACCCCGGATACGACTGTTTAAAACCCAAGCAGTCTCCATACATAGGTACTTTGATAATTGGAGGGCCCTCCCAATCTGATGAACCACGCACTCCAGGTACTCTTCACTGAAGCTTGCTTCCTCCAGCAATTCTCTTCTACTCCACCCCGACCTTGCCTCCCACCCCTAGCTCCACCAGCAGCCCTAGCGGGAGGCAGCCTTACGCTTCCCGAAGCAGTTTCCCTTGCTCCCAGTGGCCTGTGCATTCTCGAAGGGCACACGCACAGCACGGAAGCTCCCCGGCCTCCTGGCCTCCTGCCTCCCAGAGCTGGTTTTTCCTTTTACAAGCTTTCTTCCAGCTGCTGGGGCTGTGGCGATGCCTGCGGCTCCCTGGCAGCTCTGGCTCTCCCTGCAGAGCTTGGGGCTGTGATCTGCCTTCTCCCTTCCTGCAAAGGTCAAGCCTCCCCCTCGTGAGTGGCCACCGTTCAGTTCATGCCTTGCAGAGCTCCCACACTACAGCAGTGTAAATATGGAAATGGGGGTCACACCCAAGCCCAGGGCAAGAACCAAGGGGTGCAGGATTCAGGGAGGGAAACACTGCAAACCCCAGGAACAGTTCAGATTTTGTAGCCAGACTCAAGAAAGGGCCAGAAAACCCAGAAATGCACCTAGAACATAGGCCCTTCACCTCCTAGGGATGGATATGGAAGGAGGCCTCTGGCATCTGCAACGATACTTTGTGGCCCAGAAGCTCGGAGGACCAATGCTCTTCCTGACAGGCTGCAGTTAACTCAGGGTAGTAATCAGAAGCTAACAGCTTAAGGCTCAGAACTCAGCAGCCACCTGATACCAAAGCAGCTCCAGCTCCCCTCCAAGGGGGAGCTCCGGAAGAGTCCTTCTACCGGTCCGGTCCCAGAGACTAGTGAACTCTGTAAACAGCAGGGAGAAGGATGTGCAGAAAAATAAGAGGAAAAGCCATTAAATTTGCTTCCTCTAAAGAGCACAACCCCCACCCTTCTCCGATCTGTACCTTAAAAGTCAGAAGAAAGAACTCGTTAACTTTTGTTTGGTTTAACATTGCCAGTTTCAAGTCAACCGTAGCCCCCCACCCCCACCCCCACCCCCGAGGTTTTGTAAAATATTTAATCTAGCTCAGACAATTTCCTGCAGTCCCTAACTGGACCACCCCACTTACTGAGAGGCTGCCAAAAATCCGTCTTGACTGCAGGCTGGCAACCAGAGGCCCTCCAGCTGGAGCAGGCACAAGACTCCTAACAGAACCGGAGGAGACCAGGGCCAGGGAATCCCGGAGATACAGACCAGTAGGAAGCAGAAGCTCCAGAGGTGAAATGAAGACTTTTCTCACTAAACTGATTGTTGACCCTGTGACCTTCTGTGGTCCTACCCACTCTGAACTCTTCTCAAATGGTCATGGGGATGTCTCACTTCCCTCCTGGGGTCATGCATTTGTAAGGGTGGTGTAGGAAGGTTGGCCCACTGGGGCTCTCCCAGCACCCTCTTCTGCTCCATTGGGTTTTCTTCGACATGATCATACTGAGGAACACGAGAGACAATGGAGAGTGGGATCCTTCGACGCTCTGGATCGTGAACCCCTTCTAAAGTCGACACTCGTGGGGGAGAACAGCTCTGCCCGGTTTCCATTCCCGCCTCCAGAATAACGAGCCGAAAACATGTGTACTGTAAATAAAGCCTGTCTAAATAAAGCACTCGGGGAAAGGCTGCCGAGAAAACATTCTGCGTCGTCGCTCTGGGCTCAGAGTGAGTCAGCTTCCCAGCCCCCGGGGAACAATGGAGACCTTGCCAAAGGACCCCTTCTGGAGACCCCGACTTCCCACAGGCACGTTTAGGTGGGGCGAGGGACACCAGTACCCTGGGACTTTTGGCCCTGAGAATGGAGGGAGGGGTGTCCCCAGAGACCGAGGTTGGGGTCCAGCCCTGAGATTAACGCCACCAGGAATCCCTCTGCTACCAGCTGCGGAGGCTGGGTAGAGAGTTAAACAGAAAAGCAGAAGCAAGGTTGTCTGTCCCAGGCTGCTGGCGGCCTCACTTGTGCCTCCCTCCCCTCCCCCAGCCGCTCCAGAATCTCAGGGGGAAAGAAGGTAACCAACTACCTGAGTCGCTCCGCTCTTTTTCTCCCTGCATCGGCCCACATCCATACACCATCCACACGCATGGGTTGGAGGCCTGGCCTCCCATGTTGGCAGTGTGGGCACCAAAGCGGAACAAAACCGCACGTCCTCAATGAAAGGCACAGCGTTAGGACTCATAGTGGCTTCCTTGCCGTGTCTTTTTTATGGTGGTCTCTGTACTTTCTTGGGAAACCGAACACCCTTAAAGATGAGGCGATGTGGAGATACTCAGCTAGGTGTTAACTGGTATAGGGGCTTCTGCTCTGGTATGAGCCAATGGCTCCAGTTCCCCCTCCCCAGCCCGATGACCTTGAGAAAGTCAGGGATCTACCTCAAAGGCTTGGCATTTTCCCACCCCTCGAGGCCAGCCCTTCAACTCAGCCTCTCAGGCTAAGGCCACCCTTGGCAACCCAGCTTTGTCCTGCTAGGCTGGCTAGCCGCCTGCTCTGGGAGGAGGTACAGGGGGGCTGAAAAACACCAAAGGCTTCACCCACACCCTTTGCACCCCCTTCCTCGCTAGGGCCCGGGCCAGTGCTCCAGCCGCCTGATGTTGCCAAATCGTCCCTGGGCAGGGTTGCGGGGTGAGGCTTTGGGAACATGGTTTGAGCTAGAGAAGATGAGGAAAACAAGTGAAACGGGAGGGGCGGGGTGGGGTGACGGCTCATAAATCAGCCAGCTCCACCACCCCCCCCCCGGGCTTCAGAGCTGAGGCACCTCAGCCCGCGGGAAGAGGAGGGTCACTCGACCACTCCTGGACGACCTCTGAGCTCTCCCGGAGCCAGCGCCCCACCCAGGGCTCAGACCGCGTTAGGACCAGCTCCCGGCCCAGATCGTAAACCGCCTGCCGGATTCGGCGGGAAGCCGCCCTTGGACGCAGCGCTCATCCGCCCAAGGGGAAGTTTATTTATAGCTTGTAAAACGTAAAGGAAACCAGACTTCGCTAGCTTGCGGAGCCTGAGCGCCTTCGATCCCCACCTGCCCACTAAGAGGGCTCAGCAGGGGTTCTTGGGAGTAAGGTGGCTTCCAGTCCTCTTTCTACTCTGCACCCAAAGGAGAAAGGAAACTTCTGATGCTCTCCAGGCTTAAAATCTCTCTCAGTGTGCCTAAGCAGGGCGCTGAATGCCACAGAGGGTGGAGGCCAGGGCCTGGGCCCTGCGTGGTTAGTGTGGAGGAGACTGAGTTGGCCCACTTGGCACGCACGTACCGACAGGCCAAGCGGCCGGGTGCGGGATTCCACAGCTCCCGCTCCCCGCAGGGGAAGTCCCAGAGTGCCAGGAAGCCTTGAGTGGGTGCTCCGGGAGGGAGCCTCTCCTTGGAAAGCAGGGATGCTGTCCCCATTCCTCCTGCGCACGTGTCCTCAGCAGAGCAGGCGAGCGCTGTACGCCCGCCCGGGGCTGCGATCTGCGGGTGACAGCGGCTGAGAGCGCGCCCTCTCCACTTCACACCCCCGCCATCACCTCCTCCCCAGGGGAAGCTCCTCGCTCCGGGGTGCGCTCGGAGCAGGAGCCAGGGAAACGGAAAAGTGCCGACAATATTAGGACGAAAAAACATAAAGAGCTCAGCCGAGCTCCCCAAGATACCCGCGAGTCCCCACTACTCAACAGCCCAACCCAGGCAACCCTTCCCAGTCCCGGCGGAGCGCACCCACCCCCTGCCTCGACCAGGGAGACTTCGTGTCGTGTGTGTGTGTGTGTGTGTGTGTGTGTGTGTGTGTGTGTGTGTGTGTGTGTGTGTACCCGCGCGCCCGCGCGCGCACCCGATCGCCGCCGGGAGGGCAGTTGCGAAACAGGCTCTTGGCTGCAGCGCGGCATAATGGAGGTGGCTGGAACAATGCGCGCTTTGTGCGCGCGGGTTGTTTTCTACCCGCCTTGCCCCCCTCGCTCGGGCCGTATGGCACTTTAATCCCTACCACGGCTCGGCACAAATGCACTTGTGTCCTGTGGGTCACTGGGGGCCGTGCGGCTGGAGCCGTCCCCACCCCTCCCCCGCGGGGCCCACGGCCCGCCGCCCTGTCTTCCTTCCTGCAACCTCCCCCCCCCCCCCCCCGCGCCACCCCCGCGCGCCACCACTTCAATTCCCGGCGTGGGCCGCTCAGCCGGCTTGGAAGCTTCCGGGCCCGCCGGCCACTTTTATTTTCCAAGACAGCCCTCCCCACCCCCTTCGCGAGCACGCGCGCGCGCGCACACACACGTGGAGCGCAGGCCTCACACTTGCAGCCCTCCCTCGCCTCGCCCCGCCCGCTCCCGCCCGGCGCTCCGGACTCCTGCGAACAATAGTAAATGTCAACAGATTCCGCGCGGCGAGTGTCTGACTCGGCCGAGATAAGGGTGCGCGGTTGGCCCTGAGCTCTGCGACACCGCGGGGGGAGGCCACCCTGACCCCAGCTGGAAAGAACCGGCTGTGATGAAGCCGGTGCCCGGGGAGAGAGGGCAAGAGGGGAGAGCCCCAGACTCAGCCCGGGTGGGAGCGGCGCCTGGACGCCAGGCCTTGCCCAGCCCCCAACCCGCTTAGCCGGGTGCTGCTGGGCAGCCTAGGGGCCGGGTGAAAAGCCACATGCTCGATGTCAGCCCACGGCTTGGATCCCTAGAGGACGTTAGAAAAACTCCGATGTGGAGGTGAAGTTTCGACCTACGGGCAGCCGGCACCCGAAAGATGTAAAGGATCCCAGCCCTTGTCTCCTGAAACTCACTCAACTGTTTTTTAAGCTCACACAACACTTGCAGGTCCTCCCCCTCGATCGTCCGCAACCCACCACCCGAGTTAAAAAATCGCAAATTGATTCCCACGCGTTAGTATTAATGGGTTGTTCCTCTTAAATTGTTGCCAACTTTGCTAATGGATTATTATTTAAATTTCTTTTTTATAAAGTACGTGTTGTTTTATAGATGCGTATTTACTTAAAGAAATCAACTGCATCTATTAACATATTAAAGAGAGAATAAAGCATGGGGCCGGTGTAATGTACTGTTCAGCCTTACTTTGGGTGCTGCGAAGATAGGAAAATCTTATTTGTTTAATAATAAGTCACTCATGAATATGCAAATGACATCGTTGCAGTACCTCACTTCTGTCACTATTAATGAGTTGCAAATTAATGTGACAACAAAAGGAAAATCTATTTAGCGGAGGAACTCGGGTTCCTACCTGGGGAGATCACCAGCAGGCCTGGAACTTACAGACTCTGGAAGGAAAGGACTGGAGATGGACACCTCCTCACTCGGCCTTTTCCTGAATCCACCGCTATTGTTTGGACCCATGGACCTGCTTTGTCAGTAGCCCCTTAAAATTCCAGCTCCAGGCCCCGGGAAGAATGGCTGCTCCGGGGTAATTAGGGCCAAGTGTGATTAATGGAAATCAGCCCACAGTTTGAAGTAAAGCAATTGGTGAAGCAGATTGGGAAGGGGGGGGGGAGTTCGTCTCTCCACCCAGTTTAAAGATTCCCCGAAGCCTTTATTGGCCTCTGTTTGGGATAGGGACAAGTTAGGCCTCAGAGTGCTGATTGATCACAGGTATTAAGATAGCACCCCATCCTCTTGCGCCTGGTTTTTACGAGGCGACTTTGCTGACGGGAGATTTAAGAGCAGATCAGCTCATTTTCCTGCCAGCGGACTTCCCAGCGGCTACAGATTGAAGTCTGCTTGGCTTCCATTGAGTTTCACTCTTCTGGCCTACACATCAGAGCTTGTATTTACTTCTTCAAAGGATGCTGTAGAGATTCTTTTTCATTCACTTAAGTTTGAAAACATCAGTGCAAAATAATAGTAGTAGTTTAGCCATAGACTTGGAGCCCAGGTACCTGGGTAGTATTTCAAGAAGCTATTTGTCTAGAGAACTTTCTAGAGAGATGCAGACCTTCCCCATCTAACCTAATTAACAATTACGTGGTTTTATAAACATAGAAAAATACATTTAAGATTTGTGTACTCTGTTATGGCTAAATCATATTTTGTGACTTATTACTGAGTGAAGCTACCCCAAGACTGCTGGTCTAAACCAATAGTCATTTATTTGGCTCAAGAATCTAGTCTGAGGCTTGACCGTGCTGTGTGCTGTGTGGGTGAGGGTAGCTCCGCTGAGATCCACTTTCAGGATGGTGCACACAGAGCTGGCAGGGCCATGCTGGCTGTGCTTCTCCTCCATGTGGGCTGCTCCACAGGGTGGCATGGGCTTCCTTACAGCATGGTGGCTGTGTGCCAAGAGCAGAGCATCCCAAGAGAGAGCAATGGAAGCTGCCAGTTACTTAAAGCCTAAGCCTAGAAGCAGATTTGGAGTTTTCCCAGCTTAAAGATTCCCCAAAGCCTTTTTGGCTTCTTGCTTTGAGTAGCAGTTTAGATCTGTAAGTGCTCATGGACCTGCTTACCTGTCTAAAGAAAGCACCCAAGTCAGGTGTGGCGGCCCATACCTGCAATCTCAGCACTTATGGGAAGAAATGTGAACATCCTGATCTCAAGGATAGTTTGGGGTGCACAGTAAAATTCTGTCTCAAAAAGAGAGAGAGAGAGAGAGAGAGAGAGAGAGAGAGAGAGAGAGAAGAGAGAGAGAGAGAGAGAGAGAGAGAGAGAGAGAGAGAGAGAAGACTGGGAATTAAGCATCTGAGTTCAGATCCCCAGACCCCAGAAAGCCTGGCAAGGTAACTTGATTTCGTAGTACCAGCACTCCTACAATGAAATGGGAGATGGAGCCATCCTGGGGTACCAAGGCAAACATGAGACCCTGTCTCAAACAAGGTAGAAGGAGGTGAGGATTGACATCAGAAGCTGTCCTCTGATCTCCACGTAAGTGCCATAGCACCTTCACGCCTGCCTGCTTTCACACAGGAGCACATGCACTTGGGCAGGCACACACACACACACACGCACGCACGCACGCACGCACGCACGCACGCAGATTTACAAAAAGAGCACCCTATGGTGGTGTCGTCTGTGCAATAATATATTGCTCAAGCAGTCACAGAGCCAGATTCAAAGGGCAAGGAAACAAACCCTTCCCACAAAGGGAAGTGTGTCAGAGAAGTCAGGGCTATTGTTTGAAAATGGCTACATATGTGACTTCAGAAGAATATAGAACACATGACTTCATTTCTTCATTCACACCTAACCCCACCTTTTTTTTTTTTTTTTTTTTTTTTGAGGAGCTGGTGATAGAGATATGGAACCCAGGGATCTCAAGCATGCTAAGTAAGTACTTTGTCAGATGAGATACTTTAGGGCTAAATGCTCAGTGCCTTAAGACCTGTGTAAGCCTAAGCTTCCATTTAGTGGCGTTGCCTTTTTTAAAAAATCAAAAATTAATGCAATTATTTTCTGAGGAAGGAGGCTTTGATAAAGCTTCAGTCAAGGCAAACCAACAAGTTTCTCAATATTGCCTAATATGACACCTTCATATACGGAATTTCTATTGTTTTTTTTATTTAATTATGCCTGCCTGGATGGACAAATTGATGACCTTGATAAGCAAAATCTTTCCAAGGACATAAACATTTGTAAATCAAATAAATGTGTTCAACATATAAAATGTGTACTTGTCTTGGACTCTGCAGCTCTGTTTGCTGGATAAAAATGTTTAATTATTTTAAAGCAAGTGTAGTGGTACAGGATGGTGATCCCAGCACTCGGAAGGGAAAAGCAGAAGAATCAGAAGTTCAAAGCCAGCTACATATAGAGTTTGAAGTCAGCATGGATTACAAAGAACACTGTCTCAGATAAATAAGTGATTTTAGTTATCTTAAGCATTTACTTATTTGAAGTACTAAGAATCAAACCCAGGGCCATGCCCAAACTAGATGACTATTGTACCAGGTAGAAAGTCACATTTTAAATTCCTTTTACCTTTAAATCACAAGTCTAAAATCTGTTACAGGAGACTAGGAAGAGATGACTAATGGGTTAAAGGCTTGGTGACCTGGGTTAGATCCTTGGAGCCCTGGAAGGACAGAATCACCTTCTCCACTTGGCATACATGTGCACACAGAAACAAATGAATGTAAGACATCTTAAACAAATAAACAAATAATTGGAAATAAAGTCTGTTTCCAAGCCAAGGGGAGCAAGCCAGTAAGCAGCATTCCTCCACAGTCTCTCTGCTTCAGTTCCTGCCTCCAGGTTCCTGTCTTGAGTTCCTACCTCCAGGTTCCTGCTTTGAGTTCCTGCCGTGTCTTTCCCTGATGATAGACTGTAACCTGTATAGCAAATAGACCCTTTTCTCCCCAAGGCACTTTGGGTTATATGGTGTTTAGCTCAGCAGTAGAAACCTAACTGAGACAGTAGCCCAGGCTTGCGTCCAACTCCTACAATCCTCTTGCATCAGCGTCCAGAGTGCTGGGATTATAGGCATGCAGCACCAGGCCCCATTGCTGGACCATGATTTTTAGAGAGAAACCAGAGGCTAATCTATCAATTTCATTCATGCTCTCAAGTTTTGTAAACTCTAGACATTGAATTGCATGCATAGATTATTTTTTCCTTAACACCAAAATATTACTACAGTATATTGAATTCATTTCATCTTTGCCATATTCAATTCCCAACCTTCTCAAGATCAAAAGGACACTCTGTGAAGAACATGTTTTTACCATGTTAGAGAGTTAAGATTATTTGATATAAGGAAAAATATCAAGGCTTTGGAATAAGGGGGGGGGATTCCTAGGTTTTTTGTTGTTGTTGTTGTTTCTTTTGTTTTGTTGTTGTTTTTTTGTTTTCTTTTGTTTTTGCAATGGGATGTTGTAAGAGTAGATAATCATTTACAAACTTCATTATAAAATAAGTTATTTAAGCCAGGCAGTAGTGGCACATACCTTTAAACCCAGCATTTAGGAAAGGGAAACAGGTGATTGGTGAGTTTGAGGCCTGTTGTGGAAATACTTAGCTATTTAAAAATGTGTTACATTTGTTTAGGCTGTGGAATATTACTTTAACTTTGTAACGGTGTGTTACATTTGTTTATACTGTGGAATATTGAACTGTGTAAAGGCATGTTACATTTGTTTATGCTGCATTTGTTTAACTCTGTAAAGATGTGTTACTGTTTCACCTTGCCTGCCTAAGGCACCTGATTGTCCTACTATAAAGCTGAATGGCCAATAGCTAGGCAGAAGAGGGATAGGCAAGGCTGACAATTGAGAGAATAACTAGGAGAAGGAGAAGTGAAGAAGAATGGAGAGAATGAGGGAGAGAGAGAGAGAGAGAGAGAGAGACAGACCTGGGACCAGTGAGATAGCTGCCAGCCAGCAGACAGAGTGGGATATATAAAAAGGAAGGCAAAAAGCCCTGAGGCAAAACGTAGATAAAGAGAAACAGGTTAATAATTTAAGTTAAAAGAGGCCTAGAGTTAAAAGCTAGGCCGAGCATTCAAAACTAATAATAAGTCTCCGTGTCATGATTTGGGAGCTGGCTGGTGACCTAAAGGAAAAGTCTGGTACAGAGGCCAGCCTGGTCTACAGAGTGAGTTCCAGGATAGCCAGGGCTACACAGAGAAACCCTGTCTCAAGAAACAACAGTAAAACAAACAAACAAAAATTATTTTTTTAAAAAAAAGAGTAAATCATAATTGGTAGCAATGGGAATACTTCTAGCTCTAGCTTCTAGACAAGCAAGTAACTTCTGAGGGAAGGGTCAGCCCCATCCCACCCCAAAACCCAGTTTTGTGTCCATTTACAAACTTATTTCAACATTCCTTATCTACAGAAAGATCTGTTCTTAGAATTCTCTTTTGAATTAGTAGGTGGAACTATCTTACCCATTCCTTCAAATATAGACTCAATGAAACTTTTATTTTTTTTATTTTTTGACCATGCTATCTATGCATTGGACCCAAGATACACTCTGCTACTGAGATATATTTCCAGCTTTTTTGCTGACATCTATATGAAAGTCATGATTTTGCCTTCTTTTTTTCTCTCCTGCCTCTGCCTCCCAAGTGCTGGGATTAAAGGTGTGCAAGGGTGTGCACACATACACCTCAGAGGGGAGGCCAGAAGAAGGCATCCGGTCCTCTGGCAGAGCAGTGAGTGCTCTTAATCACTGAGCAGACTGAAAACTATCTCCAGACTGAAACTATCTTTCAAGTGTGGGTGAAGGGGCATGTATGCGCACTTGTGAATGCACCCCAGAAGTTTTCCTCTCTAGAGGAACGTCTGTCTTCCTCTACTGTCTTCTCTTCATTTTTGAGACAGTCTGTCTCTCTCTGAAGGTAGAGCTCACCTCTTTAGCTAGACTGCCTAGTAAGTGTGCTTCAAGGATCCACCTTTCTCCACCTCCCCAGCTTTGAGTTTACAGGCATGTGCGACATTGCCTGGCTTCTGCACAGGTGCTGCTGAGTCTCAACTTGGGTCCTCATGATTTCAAGTCGTGTGATTTCAAGCACATTACTGACTGAATCATCTCCCCAGCCCCTGAGTATTAACTTTTAACACCGGTCAACAGTTCAGCATTACATTTAGATAGTAATTAGAAGTCAGGGTACAAATCTCTAAGGAAAACGCGCTTCCACTGTAGACAAGCAAAGGGAGCCCTTTAATGATACTGGGGATGCTGAGGATGGACTCAGGGCCTCAGGGCCTCTCCCATGCTAAGCACACACACTCTGTCATTGAGCCCCACCCCCAGCCTCTATCCTATTTAAAATTGCCATGGCAACTGAAAATCCAAGGCCAGACCCTTCAGGTGGAATTGTTTTTCTCAACCTCAAGTTCCAAGTTCAAGGTAAATCCTTACCTGATTCGTTTTGACACTGTCTTTCAGCTCTGCCATCTGGCTGAAGGAAAAGAAACTATGTAGCTACTACCCGTGTTGCTGAAACACTTGGTTGAATTCAATTAGCCTATTTACTGTCTGCACTGGTTTTAAAATATGTACACAAATTCTTCTGTTCTCCTCCCTCCAAAAGGTGGAGCCCAATTTTTCTCCTTGGAGTTGTGAACTGTGTTTAGTGACTCACTTTTAATAAGTAGAATGTGACAGAAGTGACTGTGTGACATCCAGTATTGGGACATAAAAGGCATTACAGCTTCCTCTTAGCAATCTGGGGGAAGCTTAGCGGTCAGATCACCAGGACATCACCATGGCATGAACCACATGCCAACAGCCCTGGGAGGGAGCCATCTTGGAAACATATCCTGCAGCCCCTGGTTGGGTCTTCAGGTGACTCTGACTACTGCTGACATCTCACCGGCAGCAGCATGACATGATGAGAGTCAGAACTACCTGGCTAAGGTGCTCATTTTTTTCCTGACCCCTAGGAACTCTGGGAAATAGGAGTGAGCTGTTTCGAACCACTGAGTGGTGGGGTGCTGTGTTATACAGCAGTAGATAGCTAATACCTAAGCCAATCTTGCATGTGGCCCTAGCTTCCACCCCTTTTTCCTACCCACACACACTTTTTAAATGTTGTTTCTTCTGTTTGTTTGTTTTGATACAATCCCTCTATGTAGCCATGGCTGTCCTGGAACTGGATATATATGTAGCCCAGCATGACCTCAAAATAACAGAGCTATTCCTGCCTCTGCTTCCCAAGTGCTGGAACTAAAGGAATGTACCACTACACCCAGATCACGCGAGCGTGCGCACACGCACACGCACACGCACACGCACTCTGCTGTGCTGAGACTAGAACTTCATGCCTGCTAGGTAAGTGATTGCTCACTGAGCCGCACCCTCTGCCCTGCTAGGCCATTCTAATAACTCTCACACTGTTTAAGGCAGTAGAGAAGTCCTCTTCCAATCTTCAAGGCAATAGTCACCAGTTTTTAACACTTACCTTAGATTTCTCTACTGTGTATATGTATGTGTGTAGGTGTGCATGTAGCATGGCATCCATGTGGAGGTCAGAGGACAATCTGCAGGGGAGTTGGGTCTCTCCTTCCACCATGTAGGTCACGTGGCTCAAACTCGGGTCTTCAGGCTTGACAGCAAGAAGCTTTTGACTCGCAGATGCATCTCACCATTCCCTCACCGTTTTTGGTTTTTTGGTTTTTTCCCCCCTCAACCTCGAGAACCATTTTCTAAAAACTTGTGAGGAGTAACCTACATCACATGGCTGGGAGCGAGAGAAAAGAGTGAAGGGATGGAGCAAAGTCAAGTTTCCCGTGACTGTAAACTCCGAAGCAGAGGCGGTAAAACAGTTTGAAATAGTTCTTTTGATCACTTTGCAGTTGCAAGTTGGATGTCTGTAAGAGCTCATTAGCATTTTCACTTACAGAGAGGAACCATTCTTGAGGGGAGAGTCAAAATGAAAGCAAACACACCCAAAGTCTGAAGAGGAACCAGGATCATTCATTTCTGGAGGAGGTATGCCCCCGGGCACTGCTTGCCGAACAGGCAACTTCCTTTCCCTCCTTCTTGGTAGTTTTTCAACAACTACAATGATAAAATGTTTGGTGTGTGACCTAAATGACTAAGATTGTTTCCTGTCCCCAAAAGGGGCACGTTATAGAGTCAACTTAAAACTCTCAACTTCGAGTCACTCCTTGCTGGTCGCTCCCATGAGTCAAGACAAGAGCGGAGAGGAGAGGAGAGGAGAGGAGAGGAGAGGAGAGGAGAGGAGAGGAGAGGAGAGGAGAGGAGAGGAGAGGAGAGGAGAGGAGAGGAGAGGAGAGGAGAGGGAGAGGGAGAGGGAGAGAGAAAGAGAAAGAATATCACCCACAAAGGATTTGACAAACAGGACTTGGGTTTAGAGCCTCATCACCCATGTAAAAACCCAAGCATGGCCACACCCTCCTGAAGCTTGATGACAGAATCACTGAGTTGAATCACTGAGCTCCAGGGTCAGTGAGAGACCCTGCCTCAAAGTAAGGTGGGTGGGACACATTTTTGTTCTCTGTTTTTTGAAACAAGGTTTTTTCTGTGTAACCACCCTGGCTGTCTGGAACTCCCTCTGTAGATCAGGCTGGCCTCAGACTCAGAGATCCACCTGCCTCTGCATCCTGAGTGCTGGGATTAAAGCTGTACACCACCACTGCCTGACAGTGGGACACAATTTAAGGTGACACCTGGCAGTGACCTCTGACCTCCACACATGTAAGCATATGCACACACATACACACATACACACACGCATATATGTATCCACACCCATGCACATGTGAACACAGAAGAACACACACATATATACACACACAAAATGAAAAAACATAGTAGTGCATGCCTGTGATTCTAACACTCAGGTGGTAGGAAGAAGACCAGGAGTTCAGGAGTTCAAGGTTATCCTCCATTACACAGCAGACCACCTGGAGCTACTGAGAATGTGTCTTGAGAAGCTAAAACCAAACTCATAAAAGAAAGCAACAAACTCCACCGAATCAGGGAGGGGGCTTTTCTTGTTTGGTTTTTAGGCTGGTAGTGATGGAAGCCAGGACTTTATGTATGTTGGGTAAATGCTCTATCTCTGAGCTACATCCTAACCCGGGGGAATTGAGCTAAGAGTACAAGGATGCAATTATAGGAAAGCCATTAGGACATACATTCTTCTATCAGTTTGAAAACACCCAATATTCATTCATTTGAATGATATGTGTTGAGCAGCTATTATATTAATGCAGAAGTTAATAATATAAAACTATGTAGAAGGGAAGGGGATGTGGCTTGCTGGTATAGTGCTTGCCTAGCATGTGAGAGGTTCTAGGTTCAATCCCTAGCACCAAACAACCATGGAAGAAAGATGCTCTGAGTGCAGTAGAGTGTGCTGTGCAACCTAGTGTTCTAGCTACTTCCACAAAAGGCTTTGGAGCCAGATATGGTGGTGAATGCCTTTTATATGAGCATTCAGAAGGCTGAGGCAGAAGGATCAACAAGTTTGAGGCCAGCCTGGGCTACCGAGTCTCAAAAAGCAAAAGGCAATTGAAGAATATTCAGTAGCCAGGAAACCGGAATTGCAAACAGATATTCTCCAATTTACGGCTTATACTGGGATTGTTGGTAATGCCCCAAGCTGGAAACTGCCCAACTGCCTATCAATACCAGCATGAGCAGAGAAACTGTGGTATGTTCATATAGTGGAATACTATACAGCACTGAGAACCAACAATGGACGCCTGCACATTGCAGTGTGAAGGATCCCTTCTATACGGCATAGGGTGGAAGGATCCAACCATAAGAAAGCAAGTACTGTATGATTTGCCCATAGACATTAAAACCAAGCCAAACTGACCCATGCAGTCAGCAGTCAGGAAGATGGTTATCTCAATAGAGGGAGGAACATGATGGGGAGGCGGCCACTGGGGCAGCCTAGGAGTCAGGGAATGTTCTGTTCCATAACTGCTTATGTCCATGTGCATACTGTCTCTTCGGTTTATGAGAAACCATTGGTAATACTTGCACTTTCTTCCTGTCTGCAGTACATCAATAAAATGTGTTTTTTTAAAACCCACAAAGTCCTCCCTTGGCTGGAAGGGTTGGACCAATGAGGAAGAAAGGAACGGGCAGGGCAGGAAGTCGGAATCCTACAAAAGGTCTTGATGAGGTCTTGTTTTTTTTTTTTTTTTTTTTTTTTTTTTTTTTTGTTGTTGTTGGTTTGGTTTGCTTGTTTTTGTTTGTTTGTTTGTTTGTTTGTTTTTGAGACAGGGTTTCTCTGTGTAACAGCTCTGTCCATCCTGGAACTTACAGAGGGAAGTTTCTCTGTGTCCCTTATGGTCCCGAAGTTGGAGTGAATCTCTCCCACCTTGGTTCTGCAGCCACTTATAAAATAATCACTCAGAGGTTTATATTAATTACAAACTGTATGGCCTATGGTTTCAGCTTCTTACTAGCTAGCTCTTTCATCTTAAATTAACTCATTACTATTAATCTATATATGCATACCAGTCTGCTGGCATCTTCTTGCTCCTTGGGCGGCTGGCTGGCGTCTCTCTCAACTCTGTCCTTCTCTCTGTATCTCTGCTTGGATTTCCCACCTAGCTGAAAGCTTTCCTGCCATAGGCCAAAACAGCTTTATTTATTATGCACTGGGAGCCACACACATTCACAGCATCCAGAAAGACATCCTATAGCAGGAACTCGCTTTGTAGCCCAGGCTAGCCTAGGACTCAGAGATCCGCCAGCTTCTGCCCAGTGAGTGCTGGGATTAAAGGTGTGCGCCGACATCGCCTGGATTGGTTTTGTTTTTTAATGTGTTCTTTTTGCTGTTGAATATTTATGTACTTGTGGCATGTGCACAAGTCACAGTGGAAGACTGGAAGGAAGTTCGGAGACAACTTGGGAGAGTCTTTTCCCCGCTCCTTGTGTGAGTGGGTCCCAGGGCTTCAACTCAGGTCATCAAGTTTGGCAACGTGTGCTCTTACCTACTGAGCCACCTCACTGACCCTTTTGCTTTGTTGTTTGAGGCAAGATCTCATACAACCTCAGCTGGCCCTGAATTCTATGCAACTAACGATGATTTGAACTCCTCCTTCTCCTGCCTCTACCGCCTAAGCAGCAGGATTATAGTGTGCCGTCCCTGGCTGTTTATTGGTTGGTTGGTTGGGTGGGTGGGTGGGTGGTGAGTGGGTGGGTGAGTGGCTTGCCTGGTACGTACTATGACCTCAAATTTCCAGCAATCCTTCTACCTCAGCTTTCCTAGTACTGGGATTGTAGGAATGTGCCAGTATGTAAGCCCCCCCACCCCCCCATGTCTTACTTTTGGAGGCAGAGTCTCATTTTGCCTCCTAGGCTGGTCTAAACCTTATTATACAGTTTGTACTGGTCCCAAATGGGTAATCTCTTATGTCACAGCATTCCTTGTGTGCACCACATCCATCTCATCTCAGGCTTGGTCTACACAGGAAGGTCAACTTTAGCCCGGGGATAGATAGGTAAATGTTCAAGTAAGAGCTGAGGGGCTGGAAGTAGCCTGAGCCCGGAGGAGTGCCTTGGGAACTGGAGAAGAGATAGCTGTGGCAAACTTCACACAAACCCTTCCCAGCCCTTCCTTCCCAGTATCATTGGCAGTGTGACCTGGAGAGGAGGACTTGTGAGGGTGGATGAAGTCCTGAGGGAATTTGTATCATCAGCACAAGCATGGTCATGCCAAAGATCACAATGCCTTAGACCCATGGGGATGGCAAAGCCCTCCCCAGGTCAGTTTCAGAGGAATGGCAAAGCCTTCCTCCCCTGGTCCAAGTACAAATGTTGACCAATGATCGACCTTTAGCTAAAACCAGTGTGTGCAGAAAATATCAAGTGCATCTTCCTCTTAGGGTCTGGATGCTGACCGTTGCATGCAGAAACTATCAGCCCAGGCTCCCTCCTCCATGATGACTGCAACCCGAGACAGCTCCCCTCCAGACACCCCTACTGAGAGATTCAACCTCCACCTGGTTCATGCTATACATAACAAATGCTCTGAGTTTCTGGCTTTTGTCTCCATTAGAGCACACAGCCCATCCAATCCCAGCTTTTCTGTATGCATGTCTGTCCTTTCTTCTTTCCTTGTGGCCCAAATTAAGCCAATCCCTAAGCAGCAAAGGTCCTGGCAAGGACAGGATGACACTTGTGCTCGAAGAAGCTCACTTCAAGAGTGACAGCAGAGCTGGGGGCGGTGGCGCATGCCTTTAATCCCAGCACTCGAGAGGCAGAGGCAGGCGGATCTCTGTGAATTCGAGGCCAGCCTGGTCTACAGAATGAGATCCAGGACAGGCACCAAAACTATACAGAGAAACCCTGTCTCGAAAAACCAACCAACCAAAAAAAAAAAAAAAAAAAAAAAAAAAAGAGTGACAGCAGAAGCCACTAAATGGCTCACACCTTTGATCCCATAATCCCAGTACTCCTGAGGCAGAAGCAGGAGAATCTCTGAGTTCGAGGCCAGCCTGGTCTACAGAGTGAGTTCCAGGACAGCCAGGACTGTTACACAGAGAAATCCTGTCTTAAAAACAAAAACAAAAAAAGAGTGGCAGAGAGCTGAAGACCTAGAACTTTCCTAAATGTGGTTTAGATAGGGTCAGGAAGAGGGCAGAAGAACCGACGATTTTATGGGGCAAGTCAATGGAAGAATGAAAAGGAGGTATTTTAAAGATTCTGGTTACACATATAAAAATACAGTCTGTCCAGCTTTCTATAAAGACAGTGTTCTTGAATTCTTAAGGACAGGATTGGCCATCAAAGGGATGCCCCGATTTCCCTTTGAAATAGATTCTTACCTTGGAATCCACAGCTTGAATTCAGGAGACTTGTGAACTTGAATGGCAAACATTTATCTTTTTCTTTTCATTACCCTTGAATTGTAGCTTAATATTTCCTTTGGGGTACATAGGTACACGACAACTACAACCATATCAGAAGCACCCAGAACTTCATCAACAATCAAAATCACCAAGATTTTCATATCAGATTACAATCGATTTAGATATTGAAATATATTGATCATACATATCACTAATTCAAAATTATGATGTTTGCTGGGTTGATCTTATTTAATTTATGATGAGTCTTTGCAAACTTTTTAGTGTTTGTGGTTGTCTGTGGTATGTAACAAAGTATTCCCCAAATTTGGTGGCTAAAACAATAGGTTTTTTATTTTTCTTTCATATTTTTTATTTATTCTTTGACAATTTCATACATATCTATAATGTATATTAACCCTCTGCATCCCAATGCACCTCTTCTCACATTCATATGATCATCCTCCTCTTCTTCCTCTTCCTCCTCCTCCTCTTCTTCTTCTACCTTGAATCCAATTAGTGTCACCTGCTGGAATGTTGACGGATCTTGTTGGCTTGATCTTGAACAGATCTTGTGCAGGTGACCATAGCTGCAGTGATTTTGTGACTACAACGGCCAGATTATGTCCACAAGCCATTTCATAATACTCCTCCCACCCCGCCCTCCTGCTCTCGTGTTCCTTCCACCCTCCTTTTCCTCCAGTTTCCCTGAGCCTCGGGGCTTTGGTATAGATGTCCCATCTAGGGTTAAGCACTCAATAGTCACGTCTTTTTCCATGACCAGTTCGGAGTCTTGGCACTCCCCGCTGCCCACTGAAGAAGCAAGCTTCGCTGAGCAAGGTTGAGAGCAGGTCTCTGAGTGGGAGCATATCCATTTAGAAGGCAGTTTGACTGCATGTTCATTTAGCAAGAGCACAGCAGGGGGTCCACACTAGGGCCGATGACCTCTCGGCCATGGGGTTTAGATCAGGTCTACAGAACCAGGTATGAATTCCGTCTTGTGGAGCAAGCTTCCAATCCAGTCAGAGAGCAGCTGCTGTTGGCCTAACCTTACACCACTATTGCTCCAATGGACACATCTTGCCTGGCAGGTCAGTAGTACAGCATGCCGAGTCCTTGGCATCAGAGTTCATCAGCACGGGCTGATACCACTGATGGGTGTTCACCCCCCAGTGTTCTGCTGGGCACCCGCTGACTCTACGAAATCCAGCCTGAAGGGAAGAAGTTTTCCCGTCAGTTCCAGCTTGATTTCTCTGTGTCTATGACCAAAGTGTGTTGTTATCTTTAGCAGTAGTCTTGCTGCACCGTTATGGCGGTTAACCGGGGGCAATGGCAACAGCCTGTGTTCTTCTAAAGGCCTCTGGGGCCTCCTGGGCTAAGAACTCATAGACAGGTAGCCTGCACATGGCACTGAGATTTTCATTTGATAACTCATGTCTTCTGGGAGAAGTGTGCTCCATTCATGCCGAGCACCTGTGTTCAGATGCCTTTTGGGAAACAAGGAATTTAGTGACTCCGTATATAAATTTTCGACAGTTTGTGGGAAAATAAGGGAAATGACAGTGTTAGTTGGTTGCATCTATAAGCTTAAAATTGACAAAGGAAAAGTATGAGCTCAGTGAAAAAATTAACCGGCTCCAGATTTGCATAAACAGTCTAAAGATTTCTCAGTGTGCCCTGGAAAAGAATCTTCTCTCTGGCAGCTGAAGAGCTTAAGTTTTAGAAAATTAAACCCCAGCCTTCATGATAAGATTGTCTAACCTATAATGAAAATTCAAGTCTCAGCCTCAGAGAGTGTTGGCAGCTAAACTAAAGGCATTGATTGGTAAGGAGTGGGATCCTGTAACTTGGGATGGAGATGTGTGGGAGGACCATAATGAGACTTTAGACTTTGAACCCTCAGATTCTGATGGATTTCTCTCATCTGAGGAAGTAGTCTTTCTATCCTTAGCAGAACACACACACACACACACACACTGGGGGTAAGGGGTTGTGTTTTGAGACAAAGGTCTCTGTATGTAGCCTTGGCTGGCCTGGGATTCACTATGTAGATCAAGCTGGCCTCAAACTCATAGAGATCTACCTGTTTCTGCCTCCTGAGTACTGGGATTAAAGGCATGTATAACCACGCCTGGCTTCCCCTAAGACAGGGTGGTGGTGGCGCACACCTTCAATCCCAGCACTCGGGAGGCAGAGCCAGGCCGATCTCTGTGAGTTGAAGGCCAGCCTGGGCTACAGAGTGAGTTCCAGGACAGCTAGGGCTGCACAGTCAGATGCTGTCTCAATGAACAAAACCTAGGCAGGGGATGGTAGGATATTTCCTTTCTGCTCCAGGAAATGTTAGGGTCCTCAGATGGGATGGCACAAATGATTGGGGTGGGAGCTGGGGATGGGGACTCTTGGGACATTTCTGCCTCGTTCTCTTGGCAATCTTCAGAGCTCAAGTGCTCTCATTTGGTTTTAATGGGTGATGGTAAGGATGGAATTGGGGTCCTCACAGACACTGAGCAAGCACACTCCACCCCAGCCTCTCCTCGGTCCCTTTGTTTACTGACGTGCTTTTGGTTTTGTTTGTGTAAGGCAGTCTCCGTGTGTTACCCAGGCTTTCCCACAACTACTGGACTCAAGTGATTCTCCAAACCTCCACCTCCATAGTCCAGACAGAATGCAGACTTCTAAGGCCGAAGGCCCTGATGCCTTGGGGACATCGCAGCTCTGAAATTGTGCCGGGCCTCTCAGCTCGAGAAAGACTCCGTATAGTTTAATTAACTCGAAAACAAAGAAACAAATGAGTAAAGGGGATGGCATTTGTGCACTCGGCTTCCTGGAGGGAACAGGAGCACATGTCCTCTGTCTTTGCTAACTAATGACAATTCCACACATGAGACAAGGCCTTCCCCCAGCTGGGTCTGGTACCAGGGCTGAAGGAACACAAAGAAAACTCTCAGCCACCAAGATCTCCAATTTAGCAACAGACAATACAAATTCCTGCAGGTAGGTTGCCTGGGATACGAAGTAGCCAGTGTCTAGAGAGTAACCCAGGGCTAAGAGATGGGATTGTCTCTCTCCTTTAAACTGGTAATTAAGGAACCCAGGCCAAGTCTGTCTCCATCACTGATGGAGGGCCCATTGTGCAGCACAAGGCTAAGGAGACCTTGGTGCCTATCTTCAGGGAACTTAGGACACCCGGGGACAGAAATGTAGGGCACCTGGGACCAGAAAAGAAAATGGACAGAGACCATTGTGTGGGTCTCTGGATGTTTCCTTTTAAACATGGAATTCTTTCCTTGACAGAGTTTCAAGTGTCCCAGGCTAGCCTTGGAGTTGCTAGACAGCCAGAAATGACCTTGAACTCCTGACCAACCCAGCACAGGCATGTGTGCCACCATGTCCGGTTTATGTGGTGTCAGAGAGAGAACCCAGAGCTCCAAGCTTGCCACACGACTGTCCACTGAGCTGCGTCCTCTGCCACTAAACTTGCAGAGGCCTAAACTGTATTTCATTTTGTGTTGTTTATTTTCAGAACTGTGGTGCTGAGCCAAAAGAAGAGGCAGGTTTGGCCGGGCGGTGGTGGCCCACGCCTTTAATCCCAGCACTCCAGAAGCAGAGGCAGGTGGCTCTCTGTGAGTTCGAGGCCAGCCTGGTCTACAGAGTGAGTTTCCAGGACAGGCTCCAAAGCTACACAGAGAAACCCTGTCTCGAAAACAAAACAAAACAAAACAAAACAAAACAAAACAAAAACAAGGAATTGCCAGGTTTGGTGGACAGCCAGGATTATATATACATAGTCAGACTGTTGTATTTTTTTTTGTTTGTGCCTGTCCTGGAATTCACTCTGTGGCTCACAGAGATCCTCCTGTGTCTGCCTCCCCAGTGCTGGGATTAAAGGCGTGCGCCACCACCGCCTGGCCAGACTGTTGTATTTTAAAAATAACACGGGAAGGAGTCACACCATACAACAGGACCCAAGTAGAAGGTTTATTGAGGGGAAGGAGAGAGAGAGAAGGGGCAGAGAAGGGGGCAGGAACTGGTCACTGGGGATAAGTAAGGCAAAGAGAAAGGAGATGAGAGGTGGGCAAGGCCAGCCTTTTATAAGGAAACCAGTGAATGCGCACAGGGGTGCTCTTAGTGGCTGCCGCTGAGGTCTATCCTGTCAGGACCCTAAGGGCGGCCAGTACAGATGCCTAAATGCTAACATTCCTCCTTTTGTTTATTATAAAAAGGGGAGGAGTTAGAAAGGGGTAGCAGGTGAGGCGGGAATAAGGGCACCGTGTTCTCGAGACTGCTTCCTGCTGGCCTGGGGGACATCGATCATCTCTGTGGGACCTGAGAAAGCTGGGATGCTGGCCATGTCCTGAGGGAGCTGGCTGTTTCGCTTCACTGTCCAGGCTCTGTGGAACCGTTCAGCACTGCTTGGACCTGGCAAGATACTGTTTGAGGTAGATCCAAGTCAACTCCCTGGAGCTCACAAGAAATCATGATGAGGTCACAGCAAAGATGGAGGAGAGCCACGTGGTTGCTGTTAATAGTTACATGCACATACACACAGAATTAAACAGGAGTTGAGTAAATAGAAAGGGAGAACCAGTGTGTGCTGAGCAAGACGAAGCTGGTTTCTCCATCTGATTCACACGTTGCAGCAAACAGAACATTTAGGGCAGGAGAGCAGACAGACACTAGCAGGTCTTGGAGCAAAGAAAGGGAAGAAAGTGGAGAATTCTTTCTCAGTTCCCCAACTGCCTGGTCCAAAGAATGGTCAGTGGGTCTCCAAAAGACATCCCAATGGAGGGAGGAGGTGTATGACAGTTCCCAAGGATGAGGCAGAGAGAAGAAGATCACAGGGCTGGAACTGCTAGCATCCCAGGGATTCAGTGAGGACTGACGAGGAGGCACATGCTGCTCGGTGGACCGTCATCAAAAAAAGCAGGGGCCGAAGAGTCCGAGAGAGACACAGTCGCCTGGTACTAGGACTTCGAGAAAAGCCAGAAGGCGAGGAGAGGACTGTGCTTGAGAAATGAAGCCTCGCATCTAGGGGAACGGTCCGAGTCGGGTGGCCCCACCAAAGACCCAATTGTTGGTACTGAATGGGAGGCAAAGCTGTTGGTGAATGAGAAAGCAGATGTGTTGCAGGTGGAAGAGAATGGATCAGAAAGCAGATGTGTTGCAGGTGTGAGGGAGGGGGAGCACAAAAGAGTGAAAGAGTGAAAAGCTGCATTGGAGTAAGGACTTAATAAGAGAAAGCTTGAAAGCAGGGTACCCCCTTCCATCTATCGGGTTGCTGGCAGAAGTTGCAAAGGCCCTGTAAAATACCAGGATATGGAGTACTGGTAAGCGGTCATTTATCCAGTCCAACTACAAAGGCGGATAAGTTAAGCTCTTATGGTGGTAGGCACATTTTCCATGAGTGAGGTAGAAAAGGTCCGAGGGCTGGAATCTCCAGCATTCCAGAAATTCAGAGCGGACCGATGAGAAGGCACAAAGCTGCCCAGTCTACCTTCGTCTGAAAAGCAGGGGCCGATGGGCTAGAAGCCAGGACTTGAAGAAAAACCAGAAGGCGAGGACTGTGCTCGAGAAATGAAGCCTCATTCATGGGAAATGGCCAGAAGTGGGGAGGGGGGTTGCCAATTGTCAGTGGTGGATGGAGAGTCCCAGCGATCTGATCTGTTAGGTGGAAAAGTAGGGTTGTGGTGGGCAGACCAGGTTCCAGGTTCCAGTGCCTTTTAGACTGCCGGAAGAGCCTTCCTGGTCAGGGAACCAATGTTGTATTTTAAAAACAGCAGGAAGGAGTCACACCATACAATAGGGCCCATGTGGGAGTTTTATTGAGAGGAAGGGGAGAGAGAAGGGGCAGAGAAGGGGCCAGGGACTGGTCACTCGGGATGAAGAAGGGAAAGAGACAGTAGGTGGGCAAGGCCTGCCCGCCTTTTTTGTTTGTTTGTTTGTTTTTTGGTTTTTCTTTTTCTTTTTTCAAGACAGGGTTTCTCTGTGTAGCCCTGGCTATCCTGGAACTCACTCTGTGTCCCAGGCTGGCCTCAAACTCACAGAGAAGATCCACCTGCCTCTGCCTCCTGAGTGCTGAGATCAAAGGCATACACCACTGCCACCCGGCAAGGCCCGCCTTTTTAAAGGAAATGTAGCCAATGCGCCCAGAAGGTGCTCTTAGTGACTGCAGCTGAGGTATATATATTCTGTCAGGACCCTTAGGGCAGGCCAGTACAGATGCCTAAATGCTAACACAAACCTGTCTCAAAACAAACAATAAAAAGAAAACAAAAAACAAAAACAAAAGCCCAGGGCATTGATGAGATTATCTCTTGGATAAAATAAATCTTAGTGTACTGGCCATTTGTAAAGGCTCACATCTGTAACCCCAGCACTCAGGAGGCTGAGGCAAGAGTGTTCTCTGTGAATTTGAGGGTGGCCTAGGCTACACAATCAGTTTCAGGCCAGTCTGGGTAACAGACTGTGTCTCAAAAGGCAAAATATAGGACCACCAAAATGTCTGGGTAGCTAAAGACGCCTGCTCATGAGCCTTAAGAGCTGACTTTGATCTGTGGGACCCACATGGTAGAAGGACAGAGCTAACTCCCGCAGTTGTCCTTTTTTGGGGGTCAGGGAGTTCGAGACAGGTTTCTCTGTGTAGCTTCAGAGCCTTTCTTGGAACTCACTCTGTAGACCAGGCTGGCCTTGAACTCATAGAGATCCGCCTGCCTCTGTCTCCTGAGTGCTGGGATTAAAGGTGTGTGCCACCACTGCCTGGTTGCCATTTCTTTTTCTTTTTCTTTTCTTTTCTTTTCTTTTCTTTTCCTTTCTTTTCTTTTCTTTCTTTCTTCCTTCCTTTTTTTTTCTTTTCTTTTTCGAGACAGGGTTTCTCTGTGTAGCTTTGGCTATCATGGGTATTTGAAAAGTTTACAGATTTATTTTTCAATTATTTGAAACTATGTGTATGTGCCTGTGTTTATGTGTGGGTATATGCAGAGGCCAGAGTACCTTTTCTACACTTATCAACCAAAACTTAAGACATGAAGCTCAGGCATTTCAGATGTAGGAAGTGGAAATGGTCTCTCTGGGCCTGCTAGAGAGGAGGTTGGGTGGGCCTTGCTGACTGGCTGTCGGCCTAGCTCCAGGTTCAGGCAGAAATACAGTCTCAAGAGAATAAAGCAGAGGAGAGTAAGAATGTCACCCAGTATCCTCCTCTGGCTTCCTCGTGGACACACGTTGTATATATTTCTCGCGCACATGTGCGCACATCAAGGGCTGGGTTGTAGTCAGTTGGTAAAGCTTTTGCTTAGCAGGAGGTTCTGGGTTCAATTCCCAGCACCACCTACCATCGCTGGGTGTGATGGTATAAACCTGTAATCCCAGCACCCAGGAGATGGAAGCAGGAGGATTAGAAATTTAAGGTCATTTTTGGTTCCCTACTGAGTTGGAGGCCAGGCTGGGTAACATGAGTCCCTATGTCTCAATAAATTAATCCCCCAGTGCTTCTCACAGCCAGCAAGGTCCGCTCCATTCTTCTTCTATGGACTGGTCTTAGCCATTGGTCTGTAGCAAAAAGACCATGGTGGACGTGGCACTGGATGACATTGACAGCTAGGTCAGGGAAGGGAGCAGTGTATGAGTGACCCCTTCCCTCGCCTGGCTACTATGGAGGCCAGAGGCCTGGGCCACAGGCAGAACTACTGTGCTTGAGCTGTTGGACCCAGCTGTTAGCCAGTCCACAGCCAGCTGGAGATAGGGGAGAGGAGCCTCCAGAGTCTAGAGGCTTCTGGTCTAGAAGATTCCAGAGCAGTCCTTGCGCCACCCAAGCTGCCGCCCAGTGGATCAGAGGTGAGCTGTCTGGGGAACGCTGCAAACAGATTGTTCCTACTTTGAGACACGAAGTTCCTTTTAAAAAAACTTTATTGAGATATAATTCACATACCATAAAATTCCCACATTTCAGCTCTGCAACCAAGTGGTTTTGACATATTGGCAGTGCTGTGTGACTATCTTCATCACGAACGAAGGACACTTCACTGCCCTCTGCACCTGGAGCTTCCCCATCCTTTCCACCCTCTCCCCAGTCCCTGGGACTCACCAGGCAGCTCTGTGTTGTGGATTTGTCTGTGGCCGACATCTCACATGAATGTCTCCCGTAGTCTGTGGATCTTCGCATGTCGCTTCTTTCACTCAGTGTACCTGCAAGGCTGTGGTTGCTTGTTCTTACCTGAGTGCTTCTTCGTTTCTTTTTATTGCTAAATATCATTACTTGTATGGTCACACCACACATTCTTTATCCATTCATCAGCTGACTGACATTTAGGTCAACTCTGTGTGTGTGTGTGTGTGTGTGTGTGTGTGTGTGTGTGTGTGTGTGTGTGTGTGTAGGCCAGAGGTGGACACTGAGTGTCTTCCTCAGTAGCTCTCCACCTTATTTTTCATATTTTATAATTGTCATTTTAAATTGATATTTTAGATATCTGGATGTTTCACCTGCATGTAAGCCTGTGCACCACATGGCCAAGGAGGTCAGAAGAGGGAGTTGGATCCCCGGGAACCAGACTTCCGGATGGTTTCGAGCCGCCCTCTAGACGCTGCCAATCTAACCCGGGGCCTCTGGAAGAGCAGGCAGCACCTTTAACCACTGAACCGTTTGCCAGCCCCTTCCTCTCTGACAGGATCTTCCTGTACAGACTTAGGCTGGCCAGTGAGCTCAGAAGGACCTGTCTCCTCGACCTTGGTGTCAATCACCATGCCTGTCCCAAGATATGTGTGTGTGTGTGTGTGTGTGTGTGTGTGTGTGTGTGTGTGTGTGTGTGTTGAGATAGGCTTTTTGTAAAGCAGGCTTGCTTTGAATTTGCAGTGTAGTAGACAAGGACATTGAATTCCTCCTGATCCTCTTGCGTCTGTCTACCTGGTTATGCAGTGTTGGGGATCAAACCCAAGACCTCATGAATACTTCCTGAGCACTCTACCTGAGGAGGTACATCCCCAGCCCTAGTTTTTTTTTTTTTTTAAGATTTATCTTTATTTTTAATTATGTCTACTGGGGTGTGGGCGGGGGAAGGGGAACATGTGCTTATGTGTGTAGACCAGAGGCGTCAGGTCCTCTGGAGCTGGAGTCACAGGCGGTTGTGATCAGTCCACATCACTCCTTTTCTTGTTTTTACATCATCACATTAAGAATATAAGATGGTATTTTGGCTATTTTTAAACTTGATGTGAATGTGTCATATTATACGTATTCTTCTGCAATTGGCCTTCTATTTTGGTCGATATTATGTGTGTGACATTTCTTTCTTGGGTGGTGCAGCTGGGATGGATGCAGCATCTTATTTCACTAAACGCTCTTTTCCATGTCTGCTTGTCTTATTCACAGCTCCTCTCTCTAGGTCTCTTCCCTGACCCCACAACTTACCTAAAGCACAAGCTTTGCAGTCTTCTCCGCACCCCCCCTCCCCTCCTTCCTTTTGGTATTCTGGGACAATGTGTCAGTCTGAGCTCAGGCCTGTCCAGAATGTATGTGACTCTGGTGACCCGCCACCGTGAGCATTGACAGGTCAGGCATCTAGAGAAGGGAGGGGGAAGGTAGGTAGAGCTTTTAGCCTAAGAGTCTTCTGATGGGTGTGGACGAAAAGGGAAAGGAAGGAGAAGGAGGGTGAGTGGGAAAAGCCCTGAAGGCAGCCAGGTTGAGGAGGATTCTTTGAGCCAAAGTGGCTAGTTTGGACTTGCATCCTATCTGGACGAGTCAGCCCAGCACCACGAGTGATGATGAGTGAATGGCCACCGCTAAGTGAGAGTGCTGTGGCCCTACAATAGGAAGGTTCTAGCTTCTTGCAGTGGCCTAGCCTCTCTCCAGCAGCTGCCTTCCACCCTCCCGGCTTCAGTGTGTTCACGAGGACCTTCTTGCTCAGCAGGAAATCCGGCTAGTAAATCACCTTCTTTTAAGTCAGAGTGCACTAAGAGGAAGTCAGCATCAATGTGAGAAAAGACCCCTCCCCCGAACCAAATTTAAATCTAAACCTTGAATTCTGATTCTGAACTCCCTCTCCCTCTCCCTCTCCCTCTCCCCCCCTCCCCCCCTCTCTCTGTCTACACAAGGTGTGTCTCTGGTGCCCTCAGAGGTCAGAAGAGGGCACGGGATCCCTGGAACTGGAGTTGTGGGTGGCTGTGAGTCAGTATGGAGATGGTCCAGTGAAAGAGCAAGAGCAGTTAGTGTCTTAATCGCTGAGCTGTCTCTCTAGCCCCAAGAATTTATCGTCTTTATTTCAACTTCCCAGTTGGCTCTAAACAACCACATCAGTGGGTGAAGGAGGTATAGAAAGAAAAAGGTCACAAAGGAACTTTGGTGTTGACAGGCTTCCTTCCTTCCTTCCTTCCTCCCTTCCTCCCTCCTCCCTCCCTCCCTCATTCCCTCCCTCCCTCATTCCCTCCCTTCCTCTCTATCTTTCTCTGTCTCTCTCTCTCTTTCTCTCTCTCTCATTGAGACAGGGTTTTTCTGTGTAGCCCTGGCCATCCTGGAAATCACTCTGTAGATCAGGCCGGCCTCAAACTCACAGAAATCGGCCTGCCCCTGCCCCTGCCTCCTGAGTGCTGGGATTAAAGGCATGTACCACCACAGTGGGCTGAGAGGTTAGTTTTCTAGTAGATTCTGAACGGGGAATAGTTATACTGGGTGTAAAATTCCCAAAATGAAAACAGGACATTTACATGAGTTTTTATTTTATTTTGTTTTGTTTTGTTTATTTTTGTTATTTTTTTTTTTCAAGCAAGGTTTCTCTGTGTAGCCCTAGCTGTTCTGGAACTGGCTCTGTAGACCAGGCTAGCTCCAACTCAGAGATCCACCTGCCTCTGCCTTCCAAGGACTGAGATTAAAGGCGTTCGCCGGCGCGGCTGCCAACGCCGCCACCACCTGGCTGTTTGGTTTTTTGAGACATGGTTTCTCTGTGTAGCCGTTTGTCCTGGAACTCAGTTTGTAACCAGACTGGCTTTGAACTCAGAGATCTGCCTGCAGAGGAATGCTGGGTTTAAAGGCATGCTCCACCACACCCAGATACGAATTCTTTTATTACATACAAATAAGACCTCAGCAGGGTGGTGGTGGTGGTGGTGGCAGCAGCTGTGGCTGGGGCACATGTCTTTAATCCCAGCACTCAGGAGGCAGAACCAGGTGGCTCTCTGTGAGTTCAATGCCAGCCTGGTCTACAGAGCGAATTCTAAGGCAGCCAGAACTACACAGAGAAACCCTGTCTCAAAAAACCAAAAAAAGTCACACGTGTGACTATTTCCTCTATGTTTGCGTCTAGAA